>NC_142531.1:4472500-4657500 GCF_964205215.1 Stylophora pistillata
GGTTGATTCACAACCAAATTCTCCGGGCCATCATCATGTGAAATGTGTAGCAGACCGTGGAGAAAATTACTAATGAGATATTGGGGGTTCAAAGGGCGAACAACAAAATGCCATGGTAAAGAATTTGATTATATTGCACTGCCTTGCTGTAAGCGTAAAAGATGAACAACAAATACACTTCCAATCTCAACTGAAGAACGCTACTCAGTCTTCGAGCCAACAGTGTTCGGAAAAAAAAAAATTGACCGATCAGTTTTCGTGGATCAAACTTCTAACATTCGACCGACAAACAGCTCTTCACTTGATTCGGATAACTTCAGTTGAAGTTGTCGAAACGTCGGTGACTGTCATTTACAACAGTTTTTTTTCAGGATTTCTTTCATCCACACCATCAGCACAGCACAGGAATTATTGTTTCTCCCAAGATCTTAGAGAATTCTTCCCTCTGGCTGCTACACATTTCCTTGTAAATTAGTTACGCGAATTTTGTGTTAGATCAAGTTAACAATTTCTTGCTGATAAGTTTGAGAATTCTCTTCACCTGTTTGCTTGATAATGTGTGGATATTATAGGGAGAAGTTACATGTTAATCATCTCTGGGAGTTAATTATAAAGGGTTAAGTGTATCATATCGGTTGTCATGAAGTATACCCTTACCAGTACAGGCATAATTGTAGACATTCATAGTCAGGGTGTCCATAATGTTCTTGAGTCGTTTGGGCAGAATGGAATCTGGTAAGCTCTTCCTCAAAGACAAGTCAAACACTTGCAAGTAAGATGCCAAGGAGTATTGGTACATGGAATTCACCGCTGACATCTCTGATAACACGAAGAAAAGAACAGCACCTAGCTTTGCTGCTGGCCTGTAACCATCGCGGAGCTTGTCAATGTCGATAGCTGTCTTGGCGCCAAGCTTCAGCTTCTCACCGACCTGAAGAGAACAGAAAGGCTCGATAAGACGTTTGTGGGTGATAGAGACCAAAGACGAACAACATAAAGACCCGCTCAAAGAAGGGGACGTAAAACAGTGAGAAGTCCTTTCACCGCTA
Organism: Stylophora pistillata; assembly: GCF_964205215.1. Classification (NCBI taxonomy): domain Eukaryota; kingdom Metazoa; phylum Cnidaria; class Anthozoa; order Scleractinia; family Pocilloporidae; genus Stylophora; species Stylophora pistillata. Next base: position 4,473,550 of record NC_142531.1, read on the forward strand.
GCACTGCGAGTAGCTCTGATAACAATTTATCGAAAGAAATCAAAGGAGTTTTTACCTCAACGGCCTTCGACTTGGTGTCTTCCAGAGTTTGAACAAGTTCAACATTATCCAACATGTTACCCTGAGACGTAGCCAGTTCACGAAGAAGCGTGTCTTCAAGATCTTTCAACAGACGCTTGTTGTCACTAAAAAAAAAGTGTTACATCACCATTTAACTCCCAAGATCTCATAAGTAATTCTCCTTACCGTCTATCATAGAGTCCTTATGATGTCAGTTCTGAGAATTTGGGATTAGATCAGCTAATAATCCCCTAGTTGATATTTACCTTCATTCTCATCACTTGTCTGCTTAATATTCTTTTGAAATTGTAAGGAGAAATTCTGTCCTGGCCACTTATGATATTTTAAGGGTTAAGACTCTTTTTAACACAAGAGATCGATAGGCTCATCCATCACTTATCTGTTTATCATAGTGCAATGGAGCAAAACCGCCTTGGTCTGGACAAAGACATCATCTACTTTTACGTAAGGGCTTCAGAAACATTTGAGGTCCTCGTAAAGATTACAAGAGAATCTAAGCCATTTGTTGGGTTGGGCCATAAATTAGTTTCGTAATTGACTAGGAAACTGCATTTTGCAAGGATTAGTAACGTCAAAAGCTTCTTGTGCGGAACAATGGTAAATTGAGACATCGATCGGAAGAAAAAGGGGAAACATTTGTTTTTACTTCAATGTCAATTTCCTTTATTCTCATGGCCTTGACGTTTGATTCAGTGCTGAAACTGTCAGGAGACATAACCTGCTGTTAAAGGTAAAATTCCGCAAACCATGAATGAAATTTCGCCCGGAATTTTCCACTGGAGTAGCAAAGTCATTAAGAATATTCCTCACCTGGTTTCCTGAATAAGTCTTTCTCTCTGTTCCTCAAGCTCTTTCCTCTCGAATCCTACAATAACACTCAACAGCTGATCTTCCAGTCCCTTCATAGTCACTGTGTAGTTCACTACCATGCAGCGACTGAAGTGCGTCGGCGTGTATTTGGGGTTGGACAGCTTTGTGTTCAGGTAAAGACGGAAACTTGGGTCATAATCCACTTCTTTGTCTCCCAATATAACGAATTCGCGGCCAGGCTCGCCTGAAGGAAAAAAGACCACAAAATTGTCACAGTACAAAGAAAAATTTTCAATGGAGTGTCGATGTAATGAGGGATCAATTTGTTTCTGCTTTAGTTAGCTCGTGATTGGTTTAGAAAACGCATCCTCTAGGCCAATCAGGCGCAAAACGAATACCAATTGTGACTTGGTCACCCGAGTTTTTCTGTCCTTTGGAAAGTTTTTTTTTTCACTCTGAGTCCTCAGTGGCTAACGATGAATTCGACCTTTGTTATACTTGGCCGTTGTAAGTACTAGGGTTTTGGTTCATCGACAGTCAATTGAAAACGGCTCTAAACAGAGATAAATTGCTAAGATCACATGCACCTCTTAAAAATAACAACCAGGACAAAACTGATAGGATGTTGCCCAGCAAACCAATTTTGCGAGCACATGACAACTAATCACTGTACGAAAATGTACCCTGTCGTTCCATTCGTGAGGAATTTGTTTTCTCCTCTCTTTACGAAGCTTGTTTTAAAGAGAGGGACACTGTATACACAACCTACATACATATAAAAGCATCCTTAAAGACTAATGGCAGTACAAAAAGAGGGCATTTTGTTGTCCTAGTCCCGTTACCTTTAATATTCTTGTCCAATACGTTATCGATCACAGGATCTATGTACTCATCAACGTCCTTGAACAAAATAGGGAAGCCATATTTGATGGCTAACTCGAGCTGCTTCAGAAAATCTGGATCATTGAAAGTAACAACCTACCAGAGAAAACAAGAAATGACGATCAAATAAGTGATGGCTTTCACTTCTACGATTCTACGATGTATCAAATCACAAATTATTGTTACAACTTTAAAAACACAACCCAGCAGACAGATAATAAGAATTCAGAGCATCATTAATTTGGAAATTTGTCTTCTGCGTTGAAACACTAAATTCTCAGGAATAGCCAACTGAGAGACGTATGGTTCCTTGGTTAGGAGAATTGACTATCAGATCTCTGGAGTAGAAGGGTTGATAAAGACTTTTGAAGATAAAGTAACCTAAACACTAAGAAAACAAGAGTCAAACTTCTCAAGACAAGAGAACCTACCGAGCTCCTGAATGACACAAACGTACATCTCACCTTTAAATTGTTCTTCTCTTCTTTCTTCTTGATCCAGTTCAGTGCCTGCTGCTGAGGATCAATACACAGTGGATATCGGCTGGCCTGGGTGGTCAAGATACCATTCTCAATGGACAGTTCATCCGGAGGGAGCCCCTCTGATGTCCATCGACTGATCTCCACATCATTAGTGAGGAAGGTGTCCAGCCTAAAAGGTTGACTCACAGGGATGCTCCGGTCCAGGACGTCCTTCTCCCACTCCCCACGGTACATGTCATATCGGAAGTCCCAAGTGAAGGCTCCAAGATAACTGAGGAAGGCCGAGGCCAGAAGACAGTCTCCTAACAGACGAACTCGTTGACGCTTTAGTTCTTCAAGATCTTCTGTCCATCTGGGGAAGGGGGGGTGGGGGGGGGGGAAAGAAAGAAATCAATCAAAGTATTGAGATTTTATATCACCTACGGACACCTTCTAGGCGTGTTGGGGGTTAAAAAAGGCCCAAGACTAGATTTCACTCGCGAAGGAGTAGAGAGAGGATTCACTCTCCGGCAATAAGAAGTCTCCGGTCATTCACCTTATTTTCTCTGATCCCAGACCAGATATGAGTTTATCAGCTGCTATCAGGCGCCTTTCCATGATTTCCGCTTCTTCTTGTAAACTTGACTTCTCCCTCATGGCGGCATCGTACTTATCACCGAGATTTTTCAGTTCCTCGTCCAAAGCTTTCACCTCTTTCTCGATTTTCTCCAATTCACGTTTACTGAGGTGGTAATTTCGCTCTAGCCTAGCCACCTGTGATGCAAAAAGATACACAGTTCGTCACAACTCGCCCAGACTGATAACAATTCCTAAGTGCGGTTTATATGCTCTAGTGTAGACTCACTGTATGACTGTTACACGATAACACCTACCTTCTCTCGCTTTGGCTTGATTTCTCTGGCAACAGAGCAGTATCCAAGCACGGCGACCACAAACTTAAGTAATCCAGCTCCTGCTTTGCTGACTTCTCTCATCTCTTCCACCGTGATGTTCATCTCCTTCAACATATCACGGGCTCGACGCACCTAAATGAATGCCACACGTTAAAGAGGAAAGAAGACAGAATAAAAATTAATGGAAACTGGGTGTGCCATACTATGGGCCAATAGTGAATTTGCTTTTTGATCGTGGTACAGGATTTCCTTGGGTTTAGAACAGTTTTCGATGTGATTAAAAAAAAAAAAAAAAACTAAACTAAACCGAAGCAATCCCAGCTACCAATCAGAAGAAAGTTTAACAACATCATTTGCCAATGAGAACTCAAAGTGAAAACAAGCGAGCTGCTTAAAGCGCGGGAAAACGTACATGACGAAGTCACGATTGTTTTTATTTTTGCATCTTATTGGTTAAGAGGATGGCGTGAGTTTTGTGGACCAATCACAGATCAAAGCTCTTGCTCCTAATAATATCTGCCTCTCCCGCAATTGTCCTTCGTAATCATGTTGTAATTATAACACTTGACCACTATATAGTACAACTCGAAATCTTTTGACCATGTGGTTGATCAGAAAGGGTCAGTATTGGCAACGCAATTTAAAAATATCCCCGCTATGTCACATGACATATTCGAGACCCCTAGCGGTGGCTGTAAAAGACCTATTTACCTTCGCCTGTTTCGTTTTACTCCGCCAGCGGAAAACAAATCACTTCGTCACTACACGTTACCTGAGCGCTTGTAATGCCATCCACATCCATATCTGTCAAGCTCTTCAAGAAGTTTGCCTCCGACATCATTCCCTTTGCTTGTTTCCACGATACCTCCTTGTAGCCACGCATCACGACGATACACTCTGACACCATCTGTACCGCGCGAGGGGGTTTGGCGAAAGACCTGGGGAGAGAAAACGGAGGGTTGATAATCATCATGAGTACAATTCCTCACGTGATTATAGAGAAGCACGCGCTCTTATTTTTCGAAGAACACGAGATAATAATCTCGCGACAGCGATATGATATTGAGGAAATAGTTTTTTTTTAATCGTTGTACCTTTGGATACAATGAATATATGAAGTTCATATATTTTGAACTGCGGTTATAGATACGTATGATGCACGATCCTCGCAGTAGAGAGCTCTATTTATGCAATAGCGAAAATCAGACCTGAAAAAAATCAGGCCTGTACGGGATTCGAAACCACTGACCTTTGACGCATCATACGTATCTACAACCGCAGTTCAAAATATATGAACTTCATATATTCATCGTACCTGATTTATCATCACGGGTTTATTACGAATCAACTTAACGGCCTGCTCCCAGTTGGCTTGTCAGCTCAATTGGTAGAGCGCTGCACTAGTATCGCAGAGGCCAGTGGTTCGAATCCCGTACAGGCCTGATTTTTTTTCAGGTCTGATTTTCGCTATTGCATAAATAGCGCTCTCTACTGCGAGGATCGTGCATCATACGTTGTACCTTTGTTTATCCTTTCAGAAAAAAGCAAAAATGACACAAGAATTTGGTTTGATAAACCGAACAATGATACTTAATGAACCGCTCTCCAGCCTTACAGGAAGCGTATTTACTATGGACCAATGCTGAATAGATACGTGTAACCCTCTCTGCGTGCTGCAGGTCAAAACACGTACCTGATCTCAGTGACATCAGATTTGTCTAAATCCTGCAAAGCCAGTTTAGCTTCTTCTAACGCGGGCAGAGCCTGGGCAAGAGCTTCCTCTGCCTCGGCTTTCTCAACAACTATTTCCTTGTTCTGTTCGGCTATTTCCTCCCTTTTCCCAACTGCCATAGCCTTTTTCTCGTTTGCTAGTTCGGTGGCACGCTGAATCTCAGAGAGCAGTTTCTCGCAGGCCTCGCTTTTCTCTGTCACCGCCACTTTCTGTATCTCAAGTTTTTCATTCAGCTCTTTCAGCTGTTCGCTGGCGGCCAGCAATTTGCTGAGACCTCCGTCAAGACGATGACACTAAAGCAAAGATCAAAATATTCTTTTGAGAAACACCCAATAGCTGTTTACTAGAAACATAACTTGATATCTGATCGGGTATATGAAGTCATCTGGGACATTCGTAGACACCTGAAAGGCAGTCCACATTGAAGAGAAAAGATTTCCAAGTTTATTTGACTTCCGTCCCCTAATATCATCTTAGTTCAAATCGTTAGACTTAATAGGGCGTGAATATATCATAAAATCTATTGCAAAAGAAAAGGAAGAAAAGGTTTGTTTCGTTAGTTTCCGTTTACTGAATCCATCGAAGTCACTCTACCAGAACACAACATGATAACCGAGAGCCTGCAAATAAGTCTTCATTATCTTTGCCTTTGCCCTCGGAAAAGTATAACACCTTAAGCAACGCGAGCCAGGGAGAGGTTTGCAAGGGATCTAGCCTCATTATTAGTGCCAGACCCACGGCAAAACGCTCGCCGACTCCTCTCCAATCTTCTCGCGGGCGGAGAAGCTCGCGTCTTGCAGCCCTGATAATAAAGGCTTGCTCGCAGGCTAGACATCTGCGCAGACACGTAGCTCACCTGTTCCAAGACAAACTTGTCTTTCTCCTCCAGCAGTTTGTTGTAAGTGTTGATAAAGTCCAGGTAATTCTTTGGTGTGGTGTAATTAACTCTCCTCAGCTTCTGCAAGAATGTTTTACTGTACACGCCGACAGTCTGATGTACATACACCACGTGGTTGACAACATTTTCACGGTGCTCATCGGGTATCTTGTCGTTCTGGAGAAAAGCAAAAGGAACAAGTCTAAATAGGTAGGCTAAGAAGTGTCACTAAGGTTTAAGAATGACCCGTAAAGATATCACTTCCTCAAAATGACAGTTACTTTGGATTTACTCCGTACAACTAGCTTGCAAACTTACAAGGGTAAAAACAAGCTACTTGCACCCTGAAATTCTTGACTTTCGCTCACAATTTCTGTTATGATGGACCAGTGAAAGATGCATTGAAGCGGTCGTTTCACGTTCTTGGCAAGAAAATTAACAGGGAGCTGCATTGTTAAGCGCTCTTTGAAAAAATTTCTGGAATTCAGTAGCCTTGTGAACAAAAATACTTTTTATTTACTTGAGACAAGAAATGCAAAAACCTACTCAATTCGAATATGATGTAAAATCATATTCGATGTACATTTAGAACATAACTAAAGTAAAGCGCGCGCTCTGATTGGTCAATTTAGCGTCCCCCATGTGCCCATGGGTGTACGCTGCTGACGTGAGCAAATGCAAAGACTATTTTTCCGCGCGCGTTTGTTTTTTCTGGTCACGTAAGATTTTTTAAATAAAAGGGAACTCTTTAGCTACAATGTATCAATGTTATGTTATAAAACAAATGGTAAACACCACAGCGTACGCTATTGAGTTATGGATGCACTTGGGAGGTTTGCTAAGCACTCAAGAAGCTAGAGTCACTCTCGGCTATCGCCTCGAGTGACTCTTACGTTTCTTTCGTGCTTAGCAACCTCCCGCGTGCATCCATAACTCAATAGTGTACGCTGTGGTGTTTACCATTTGTTAAATAGATGATGTACAATAAACTTAATGACAGCGTAGGAAGGCCAGACGAGGGCAAATATTTGGCTCGGATTCATGTGTACACTGCAAAGAAATTATCATTAAATTTCTTTGAACTCGTCAACTTACGTTCTCTCCCAAAAATACTGAGGCGACAGCGTGTAGTGCCTGTTGTGGCCATGCTGTAAACCAGTCAATACTGCAGTTATTGACCAGACCAGGGAAGTTACGGCATCGTGTCCTCAACGTGTCTCCCACGGGTGACATGGCTAAGACGATGTGCAGATTGTTTGCACATTTGTTAACAAAGTACTGCCAAATGGACTCCCGTGCGGGTGGTACTCCGGCTTTGTTTGCCTCATCACGAACCTAAAGGGAAGAAAAAGAAAAGGCATTTACTCTTGTTTAGTAAATCAAGCATTGAAATAGCTTCTTATCCAACAAAACGGGTTTCGATGGAGGATCGTGAAACTAAAACCAGAGTAATCTCAATGGTTGATAATCTCAAGCACACATGATCCCTAGGGGTTTACAACTGCCAATTTAATCATCACCTGACCAATGATTCCCTCTTTCTCATCATCCGGGAAAAGCGCGGGAACCATTCCTGACGTCAGCATGTTGTTGATGAGCTCGAGGAAACCTGGGAATGCGACAAAACATCAATACAATGCAGATCACTGCCATCTATTTTTGGTGTTCTTTGTCGTACTGGTGTGCCAATATTGTTTAAGGAATTTACCTTCCTGTGCTACATGAGCATCAGTGAACAGGAACACCATTTTCTTGTTTTCCAGACCAAGTTTGGAATAAAGTCCCTTCAGGTCGTCTCTGAAGGAATTCTCATCATAGCCCCTCGTGAGGGTGATCTCATACACCTCGCATCCGGCAGAAAAGGCGCCTAACTTGGTCAGGGACTGTTTACCACTACCTCCTACCCCTACTAAAAGGGCGTGACCTTTCTCCATGCGGATCACGCGGTGTACACGTGTCAGATGCTCGATGGCGTCATCAAAAAGAACTAGGTTCATTGGCACATGGTCCATGTTGTACTCCTCCAGAATCTGTGATGAGAAGGGAAGAATTCAAATTCTTAAAAAAATAAAAACAACTCAGCGGCAGGAACCTACACGTTTTTTCTCACATACGACAATTTTAAACATGCTGACCGCTTTGTTCTCAGAAAAGTTTTCTCGTCCTCGAATTTGAACTCAATAACCTACAGTTAACTTCAAAAGAAAGTAGTAAAGGTTACGAACCTCATCAAAAATAGCCTTGGCTGCTTCATAATCCACGATGTCTTCATACAACCGCGGATCTTCAGTCAAAGCATTGCGATAATCTCCAAACAAGATCGGCTCTCGATTTACGGTGTCCACATAACTGGTAAAATTCTGTTCTACAAGTTCGCTGATGTATCCCTGAAGAGGGGAATGAACCGAGACTCGTCAGTACGAGAGGCAGTAAACGAAACTCGTAGAGGAGACAGACGATTAAGTCGGTATTAAATGTTACTGAACCCACATCCCTTTTCTAAAATACCAAATTTTGACAGGATTTCCTCCTGACACTTTTTTAATCATTTCCAAAGCAAGACTGAGTTCAGAACGAATCAGTTGGTAATCATCTTGCGTCAGTTTCCAAGGCAGACAATCTCTTCTCTAGAATGAATTTATGGACAATGGTTCAGTTCGGAGAGTAAAAAATTCCCACCACTTCGATATCATCTGGTCAAGGATGAAAGTATTAGAGTAGATGACTGGACAACAACATTTTTCCAATGCTGTTCACAAGTTTTCTTAGCAACCAGTATTCCTCAGCAAACAAGCTTGCTCGTGTAAATGCAGTCTTCGCATAAACCCCTTACACCCTTAACATCAGTCTGCATATTCTCCATACCGTTCTCTATACATTTCCTTTGGTGCTGACAAGGAGAATTTGTTTAACAATCAAAGCGTCTTAGGTTAGCAATCATTTATTTTATTCTCATGATCGTAATGAATGATTCAGTTAATGACCGCTCGTGGCGATCGAGAAAAGAATGAAAATGAAAATTACTTACATTCACGATCTTCTTATCCGACGAGCTCGTCAAGCGATCGTAGAACACTCGGAGACATTCGTTCTTCCACAGTCGGACGAATTGCCCGGGGGTATCAAACCTATCGGGTGTGCTTAAGCACAATCCCTGGGTTACACGGGACAAATCCCGAAGATTGAAAATGTAGTGAAATTTGGAAGGTGTCGGTGGTAGATTTTGTATGATCTTGTTGTAAAACTGCAGTGTCGAGGCTGTGATCTTGGAGGCTAGCTCTCTGACTTCCTTTTTGAAAGGTTCCAAATGCCCGTTAAGAATGGAATAGTAGATTTTCGTCAAGGATTCTTGTGAAGGAAAAGTGACGTTGAACACGCTGAACAGTGAGATGAAACGCGGGTCTACTTCGTTACGACCACCACCCGGCTGGAAAAGAAAACGAAAAAGGAAATGAAATGAGGAGAACAAAAACATGTGTGAGAACCACAGATATGCATTATGAAAGGCATACGATAAAGAGAGAGAAAAAAAGAAGCTACTGCGTTAATAAACAAGAGGAAGAAAGCGTTTTTTTAATTCATGACAGTAATTAATTTATTTTCCTTTGGAAACTCGGTTTAGGACTCAAAAAATGTACATCCGACAGAAATCTTATCGCTGCAAAACCCAAGGCACGTGTTTAAGCCAGCACGTTTGGGTTGGGAAAATAACTTTTAATCTTGAATCTGATAGAACTATTACAGAGCGTAGGAAAGCAAAATCAAGGAAGCCCCACTGCTATCGACGCTCACTTATAAATTTCTCTAATTTAACCTACTGCACCTTTCCCATAGCGGCCACGAAGCCAATATCCCTGAAGTTCTTCCAGATGAGTTCCTTTCCTCTGTCATACATCCCTCCCCTCTCAAGGAGTAATTTCAGCAATGCGATTGGTTGCTGTGTTCCATACTCATCAACCTGTGGCATGTTCATGTCATCCATGAACACCAGCAGTCTCTTACCCATGGGGGGACCGTAAGTATCTTTTGTTCTCTTCTCTACGTTTGCCTCGAGATTCCTTTGTACGTCCATGGATGTCGTTCGAGACGAAAAGTTGATGTTGAGAAGAAGCTATCAGACAGAAACACAGAGATAAAAAACAGATGCATAACTAAACAAGGTAAAGCCGAAAGGAATGGTTGGCTCTTCAAGAGAAAAACACAAAATATCACTTGATCACTGAAGTTTCTGAATGTACAACATACCGTTGCATCTTTATCTAGTCCCCTCAAGAAATTGGATGTAGTTGCCGATTTGGATGTACCGGTCTCCCCCACAAGTACCACAGGTCTCTTAATACTGACCATCAGCTCAAGCAGCCATGTTGTCCTAACAGTGTCCACAGTAGGCACCAAAATCTCCGAGAACTTTTTCTCGGGGTCGTGGACGTACTCAGGGATGACGTCGACCCAGGGCACCCAAAGGCACTTTTTCGTGTTGAAATAATACTCGAAAATCGTAGGCTGGGCGCTCGGGATCTCACCTAAAATAAAAAAAAAAAAGTGTGACAATAGTTTGAAAACCACTTCTTGTTAAGTCTTTATAGCAACAACGATTCTAAACAAAATTAAAACAAATTATACGGCTTTCATGCGTAAACTATTTTCTTACTTCTCGTAACTTTTCTGCCTGACATTATATCGATCAATATTGTAAGGAGAAATTACTTTTGGGTCATCTATGGGAGTAACAGGCTTAAACTAATTAAACATAACAAGACGTTTAACACCGCCTAGAAACTAATTGAATCAGTTCGTTGAAGAAATTGCATTCAAACCTGGTTTAACAACGCTTCCTTCAGCTGGATTCTGAGGCAAAGACGCGATCCTCTTCACAAATCCATCGAATACAATCCGCCCATCCTCCAACAGGCCTCCACCCAGCGACCAAGTCAGTGATGTCAGGAAAACAGCCTCTGTTATCTCAGTTCCCAGGAATTGAGCGTTTTCTGCAGGGGGGAGCAGTGCATCTAGCATCTGGGACAATTGTACAACCTAAAGGAAGTAGAAATGAGATTACAAATTATACTTAACGGCTGAGAGAATTAAGTTTAAAATTTGGATCCCTGGATGTGATGACAGATTATGAAATGTTACACTTTTCTTCCTCTACCAACATATTTTGGATCAATGTCAGGACGCACCTACCCATCCCTTAAACCAATAAAAGTCAACTGATAACAAATAAGGGTTTGGGGGAGGGGTAGGTGCGCAGTCGCTTAAATACTAACATTGATGCCATATTTTGGATCAATGTCATGACGCACCTACCCCCCTTAAACCAATAAAAGTCAACTGATAACAAATAAGGGTTTGGGGGACGGGTAGGTGCGCAGTCGCTTAAATACTAACATTGATGCCATATTTTGGATCAATGTCAGGACGCACCTACCCCCCCTTAAACCAATAAAAGTCAACTGATAACAAATGAGGGTTAGGGGAGGAGTAGCTGCGCAGTAGCTTAAATACTAACATTGATGCCATATTTTAGATCAATGTCAGGACGCACCTATCCCCCCTTAAACCAATAAAAGTCAACTGATAACAAATGAGGGTTAGGGGAGGAGTAGCTGCGCAGTAGCTTAAATACTAACATTGATGCCATATTTTAGATCAATGTCAGGACGCACCTATCCCCCCTTAAACCAATAAAAGTCAACTGATAACAAATGAGGGTTAGGGGAGGAGTAGCTGCGCAGTAGCTTAAATACTAACATTGATGCCATATTTTCGTATCAGCTCGTCGATGTCAGTTTTTACTCATTGTCAGAGAGAGGTATGGCGAGTATCAAATCTCTTTCCCGAAAAAAAAAACTGTTAAGTAGTTAGCAAACATTTTTCTAAACAAAACCATCTCCTACCATGTTAAGATTAGTCAGAGGAATAATCGTCTTCAGCTTCTTTCCGATTTTTCCTTCAATGATTCCTTCCAGAATCAAGTCGATACAGGGAGGCACATATTTCTCAAATAGTCTGTTAAGTTCTTCTCTCTCCTTATCACTTCCTCGAGCATTGCACCATTTCTGCCAGTAAGGATTATAGCCCAGGTTCTTGGGATCGACGTACACCATTCCGCAACGAGACACAGTGGCCGGAGATGCGTATCGAAGATCTGAAACCTGAGTTAGGAATTGAGATGTTTTAGTTCATTATTAAAGTTGAAATTCTCTGTTTATCGTCACAGAGTTCGAAACATATAAGTTAAAAAGCTTAGCTTTCCGGGCTGAAATTACCCAGTTGAAAATTTAGAAAGACCTTAGCTAAACAACATTCTTTTTTTAAAGTAATTTTTAACTAAAAATTTCGTAACGACACATGCCATTCAACGGAGTCAACAATGCAACAATATGAAAAGGAAGGTTTCAAAAGCTTTGGTCGATGTTCTAAGCAGAGGTTACCTCAAACAGCAAGGCGCAGTGTTTCTGGAGCCGAATCCTCTCGCCATTAGCCAAAGTCAGCAGTCTGTTGTCGTCCATAACAGAGTTCATGTTCTCTACCCACAGGGCGTCCACATCACTGTCAAACACGATATACTTACGTTCGTTTTTATCAGTGGGTTTGTTGATCTCACGGAAGATGTTCGACAGTAATCCATCAGTCCAGTCCCTTGTGACAGGATCTAATGTTCCGTACAACTCCACTACTGTGCATGCTTTGGCATTCATAATATGCATCTTCGTAGTGATGCCCAGACTGGCGGATTAAAAAAAGTTGGGTCTATAAAATGGAAGACTAGTTGCGCAAAAAGATGATGGCAGCGCTAAAAATGAGGGCCTTCTCGCAAGCTATTGACGTAGTTTAAAAATTTCTCTTACCGTGTCTGCGCCTGCGCTAACGTATTAATGACAACAGTCTTTCCTCCTCCAGTGGGGCCCACGATCATAGTTGTATGTCGTGTCAACATGGTCTCGTACATTTGAACAACTTTATCGGCCTGTTACGCGGAGATAGCATGTAAATTAGTAGAACAACTAATCCATCTCTAAACTACCTCAAGCAAAACATTTAAAGAGCAATATGGTGTCGAAACTTCACGGAAATCAATTTAGAGAACAAAAAGGTGACTCAAAGAGAAGACAATTTATTCACAAAGTTTCCTTTCCTCTCAGAGCCAAACAGTTTGCACGCTCCACAGACTGCTTACAAAAGGCAATAAAGTTTTTGAGAGGTCAACATTGTATTAGCTAGTACAAAATATTTTCCAATCAAATCCATCTTGTTCGCGGGGAAACGAGAAGAGTTAACTTCCACTTCCTTTCTCGCAGTGAGGCTTTATAAACTATCTTTTACCTGATGAGGAAGCAATATGTATTTGTTGTCCTCTAACACCGATTCCACTGCGTCGTTGAAATTTGGGTATCGTACTCTTGGACAGTCAAGGCCTGGGAACAAGTCTGCTATGAGGCCGAGGAAGAGTGGTACGTCTTCAAACACAAACTTTGGCAAGTTCATGTCACGTAACGCACGCATCAACACTACATCCTGAAGGGAGCAAAAATTCAACAGAGAATTTGAGATTGCAGTAGGTAACTACAAACCACGACTCCTAGTTGAGGGTCACCGTAGCTAAGGGCAGTTAAAGAATTAGGAAGGGGGTTTACATACGTCAGCTAAAGACAAATTTGTTTCTACACTCGTTAGAAACTTGGACACGAGTGACTTTCCCTTTTAAAATAAACACTACTAGAGGTGCTCAGCGTTTTAACCTTGAATGTACTAAGGTTTTTAGTGACACGCGACTTTTTCAAGAAAGGAACTACTGCATGGGTAAGAAAACCGATGGTCTTATGGCTCAGGCATGACAGTGTTTTAATTGATTTAGCACCTGAGTGTTTCCATAGTTATGTAATCGTTACGCTGTTTCAGATACGATGTAAAACTAACCTCGCTCAGATCAGGGGAACCTCTCTTCAACTCTCCTGCCATCACAAGCACAGCCTTTAGTGCACGAAGCCCAAAGTCGTAATGAGATTGTTTGGACAGCTGTCCTGACGCAAGTTTGTACAATACTGTCATCTTTTTGGCAAGGACCTATGCAAAAAGGAGGACTTTACAATTATGTTTTATTCGATGAATGTTTGAGTTAACGACCTAAGTTTCTAACGCCAACCATAAAAGCCAAGTAAAACAACTCCTGATCACTTTCGACACTTAATTCAAACGCTCTCAAAGTCAAGCTTTTTTTTCTAGCCTATCTTACCTTGGCCATTAAAAACCCTTCGGAGAAAAGCATGATCTCGCAGATTTGCTGCAGGTCTGGCACAATACACATTACAGGTCTGAACAGAGCTTTGACACTCTCAGGGAGTTCCGTACGACCGGCGTAGCCTGGGTTCATGGTAATGAAGATCCCCATGCGACCATCCAGTGCTATCTCTGTACCTTCAAACTGTTCAAGGAGAAGAAATGAGTTTACAATTCGTTTAACAACTACAAGGATCAGCTTTCGTTTATATCCTCACGGAGACCTGGGATTTTCTGTTGTCTCACATTCATGACAAAGTTTCACATCATACTTTAAAGCAGTTCTTGACAAAATAATTAAAACGACCAATTAGATCAATTCACCAACGACACTTAAAGTAAAGATAAGCAAACTGCCTGAAGCGCGGGACTTGAAAACGCGTGTGACCAAGGAGTCCTGGTTCTAGTTTTGCATCTAATTGTTTGAGAGGATGGTGCAAGTTTTCTAGACCAATCACAGGGCAAAGTAAAGCAAAGCCAATGCAATCCAACTGCTCTAAACTGTCAACAGTATGTAATTCTTGAGGGTTATACGTAGACGTGAGTTCACCTGTAATCTCTTGAGATGGTTGCTAAGTGAGTTTTGCAGTGTCTTTATCTGCGTGGAGACCACTGATAATACAGACACATCAATACGGTTGAACTCGTCAAAACAGCCCCAGGCTCCACACTGAGCCAGGCCAGAGAAGATCTTCCCGATGGACTAGAGGAGAAAAAAGTAAGAAACTCGTGCATTGGTTTACTGATATGGGAAATGACTGCTACAAATTCGCTTCCCTCAGTTCCGAGTCACACACTTTAAAGGATGGCTGGCAACGACAAATACAGCTCTTAAAACTAGGAAGCTGTCATACAACAACGGTTCTACTAGCACTCTATGCAGGTAGTCGAAGCCATCTCTCTCACTCAATTGCGTGACACACAAGCGTGACACAAATTAACCATATCACATAACATCCGCTAAATCTGTTTAGCCCACCTTGTAGTCCATACCCTCTCCACAGTTAGTTACGACACACAGCAACCCCAGAGCTTTAGCCAGATCTTTCACCGTCTCGGTTTTTCCTGTACCAGCTGGCCCTGCGGGAGCGCCACCAAGGTACATGGACAAGGCCTAGAAAAAAAGGGGGGAAAAGAAGCGTGAAACTGCTATGCAGTACGATTATAAAACACCAAACGTTCATCTGACAACTACACTACCTTCCCCCCCCTTTAATTTTGTTACACACATATGCACCTCACCTGAGAGATAGTCAGGTAGATTCTGTCTGTCAGGGGGGTAATGACCAGTCGTCCATTCAGTCCCATGTACTCGTATCCATAACCAAACTCGCCTGTACACTGACGCACCATCAACTCATCTGGCAATTGATCCCAGTAAAACCTCAATTGACTCTCCCACTCGAACTCGCGGGTGTCCATGATGCTGTCAGACAAAAGGAGGAGTTACGATCATTTTCAATTTCAGTTAACAAGAACCTCAATTTTTTCCCTCTTACAGAGAGCACGATCTGATCCAATGAAATCTCGAGAAGAGCTCGGGGTAAAGGCAAACAAACCGCCAACCTTAGGCAAGGAAAAGCGTGAGTGACTAAGTTGTGATTGATGATAGATTTGCATCTGATTGTTTGAGTCCAAATACAGTGGGTAAAATAAAGGAGCTAAACAACTAATCACTAGTTAGTTCCAAGGATTTCAATTACTTTTTCCATAAGCGGCTTCCGACGGCTATGCCCGGAAGAGGGGCAGTAAGGCGAAAACCAAACATGAGCCTGCGCGCAGGCTGAACAGACAGCGGTTGGAGATCTATTGGCGGCGGTAGACCAATAACTGGCTTTATCGAAGAAACCCTTTGTTAGTTCGTGTCATTATTCTTACCTGTCTCGAACAAAACTGTCAATAATGTCTCTGGCGTGAACTTCTATAATCAGCACTGTGTTGAACTTCTTTCGATCATTCTTGGTCAGGTTTGACTGACGAACCTGAAAAAGTTTCATGACAGGCTTTACTTACAATACAAACAAAGGGAGAAAAGCTACACGACTCACTTCATAACGCAAGTCGCGTTGAGTAAAACTTCCATAAAAAATGAAAAATTGTCTCTGACGATAGAAATTTTGATTTCATGGCAACAGATTGGGATTGCACACTTTTTAGATTAGTAACATAACGTAATCTCTACTTTTTATTACAGGATCCCAAACTAGCCTTGTCCATATTAACAAGCGTTACGTTCCCCTTACTCTATTTATGTACACATATCCAGTTCTAGCGTTCCTGATTAGCAAAAACAAAAAAGTTCTCCATAAATTGCAACGTTTTTTATAAGATCTGTTTTAATTTCTTATCGAATCATTTATCTATTTGTTCGTTTTTTCATTTAACTATCTAACTGAGCAAAGGCCAGTGTGAACAGACCTTTTCGACAAGGTCGCTGATTTGTTTGTGCATCTTTTTAGCGTAATTTTTCATTCCCATCTTGTCTCCTTTCTTTACTTTTCTAAACACATCCTCCACTTCCCATGTCCACCAGACTTGGTTTCCAGCTAGTACCACCATTCCTTGATACTCCATCATCCAGTCAATTCTGAAAAAAAACATATCTAAAATGTCACCTACCAATAACATGTGAACTTAAAAGAGCCCTTTTCAACAGATTGTCGGAGTGTCGGAAGTGATCCAGGATTGCTTAGATTTTTCCTTAGGTCCCTTTCCTCACTTTTCTAGCCAATCAGACTCAACACTAAAACCAATCGTGACTTGGCCACCCGCGTTTTCCCGCACTTCAGGCAGTTTTGACTGTTTTATTCTGAGCTCTTATTGGCTCTTTGTGATATTTCCTATGTTCTGATTGGCTGTTGTGATTAATTTGGTTTTGGATTTCATTTCACAACACACCTATAAGAATCCCATTTTCGTTGCAACTGATCTATGTGCAAAAGAGACCTACATCTACGCAACAAGCAAGGCAGACGAAGGCTTTGAATACTTGTTTTTCGTTCTTTTTTCAATACTGTCCGGGGCGCTAGGGAAACACTTTTTTTTAACGAAAAATGCGTAAAGCTAAAGCAAACACAACCTGAGCCATTGATCATTAAAGCAAAACCCTTAACACCCTAAAATCAGTATGCATATTCTCCATACTGTTCTCTAAACATTCCTATAGTTCTGAAAAGGAGACTTTGTTTAACAATCGAGAGCTTCTTAAGTTTAAGTTGGTGATCATTTCCTTTATTCTCCTGACCTTAATGAGTGATTCAGGGGCAAGGGCGTAGCCACGGGGGGGTCCTGGGGTGCCCGTGACCCCCCTTGGTAGGCCTTCTTTTGAGCAAACAACCTACAATATTCAGGTGGTGAAAACGCCATGACAATATCTTGGCCTGCCC
Organism: Stylophora pistillata; assembly: GCF_964205215.1. Lineage (NCBI taxonomy): Eukaryota > Metazoa > Cnidaria > Anthozoa > Scleractinia > Pocilloporidae > Stylophora > Stylophora pistillata. The sequence continues at coordinate 4,490,976 of NC_142531.1, forward strand.
AATATACTCTCACTGCTCATTCCAAAACTGTAACATTAAGTAAAACATGCACGGCGTGGAGGTCTACATGACAATCTGGTGAGTAGCCTTTGTGACCCCACCCCCCCCCCCTCCTTTGAAAAATCCTGGCTACGCCCCTGAGGGGTGATACTGTCAGGAGAAATTAGATGCTAGTCACTCTTGAGGAATAAAGGGTGAAGTAAAGAGAGAACTTGTACCTGGACAGTTCGCCGCCATATTTATAGATGGCCTCTTTGGTGATGAGTCTGTTAGTCCTTCTCATTTCGTTCAGCACGTTTGTCATCCAGTCTTCCACTCGTCCCTCGGCCGCCACTGGCTGCCTGAACTCCATCACTTCAGCTTCGCTACTGAGCATGGCAGTGGCCAGCATCTCTTCACCAGTCCCTTCTTCAAAACGTAACTTAGCAATGTTGTCGAACATCTAAAAAAGAAGAGCACCGGTAAAATTAGAAAGTCAATTTGAAGCTATTGCAAGGAGCCGCGAGCAAGGCGCGACGACTCATCGATAACTGCGTTTTAAACAGGTCAAAGAGGTCAAGGCTCGGGTTCCTAACCGAGGTTATCGTAAAACCGTAAATGGTTTGAACCCGGGAGTAATTTGCAATAAAATTGGCTCTGGTTACCTTGATCATATGTTCTTGTACGCACTGTGGATCATGGCTGCCGAGAATAGAGAGCAGTTCGTCGTCAGAAATAAAGAAAAACCTTGGAAAGGCGTTCCTCTTGGAGTCCAGGTAATCATTTAAACTCTTCTGGCATTTTTCCAAACCAGCCACCAACATCTGCAGCTGCTCCAGACGACTGGCGGCATGACAAGCTTCTAACACTTTTGGATTCTTTGCAGTGTCGCTCATGATCTGAAGACATAAAGAAGGTGAAGTCCATTAAGTGCCAGATGAATTCTTTCAGTAACACAGGCATACTTGGAGGAAAATTGCTCCTAACAGGAGTCCAACCAAGACAAGATGAGAGAGAGAGGGGCGCGGCCGGGCGAGACATTTAAGGTGTTGACTGGAACATGTCTATCCCCGAAAGTCGTAGTTGGTATTAGAGGTAAAAAGGGTGTTTTTCCAGAATTCTGCATAATTTCTCCCTCTGAAGTCTCTCTCAGCATACAAGAATAATTCGTTTAACAATCAAAGCTTCTTAGAATGACGATAATTCCCTTCATTCTCATGACATTGATGAATGATTCAGCCTTGCTCTCTGACCCTTACAATCTCACAATCGTTAATTTCTTGGCACACACTCACTCTAGCAACAACAAAAGCGTAACATGCTACAAACCTTCTTAAATGTCTTATCGATGTCATCGAATTTTTTGGCCTCCTCTGGAAGCTGAGCTCTGATGTCTCCACCGATGAAGATGCTTTCGAGGTACATCCATTTTCTTTGCACAACCATCCAAACCTGAGAAGGAAAAGAAAAAGCGATCCCAGACCGTGGATACCAGATAATGTCTACAACGCTACATGACAGCTGTTTTCTAAAGACGTCGATGGTTTTTCAAGATTCCACCTCGGGTAAGGCTTACAATGGGGATCATAAAAATTTCCTTTACTTATTTAAATTGAGTGGTTTTGATGTTTAGTCGCCTTTTAAACAAATGTCCTATCTGTCGGTTGCCATATTTAAACCCGTTTCCAAATTAATCATTACAGCCAATCAGAACACAGGGAAATGTCTCAATGAGCCAATGAGAACTGAAAGTAAAAACCAGCAAACTACCTAAAGCGCGGGTAAACGCGGGTGACAAACTCGTGATTGGTTTTAGTTCTGCATATGAGTGGTGGGGGGAGTGGCATGAGTTTTCTAGACCAATCAAAGAACGAGGTAAAGCAAAAAAACAAAGAAATCCTGACACTTACCTCAACCACCTCTCCGATGTGCGATAAACTCTTCTCCCACTTGTTAACGGTTTCCAAGAACGGTCCCACGAACCGCGAGGCGGACATGCTTTGCAAGTTCATGGCATTATCATCCAGAATTTGCAGGATTTCATCAACAGCTCCCAAAATAAAGCCTCTCTCTTGTGTTCCCTTCATAAACTTGGACACAGTGAATTTCATAGCACCCCACGTGTCACCCACTTCACTGATACCTTTCTCGATCCCAAGCTCCTTTGTGGCACTAGCCGTGATGTCACCGATTACATCCTGGAACTTGTGTAGCTCCATAGCAAACATGTTCTGAAGAGTGAAGGTGTCTGGATTGAGATCGAACTTCATGCCAGTCATTTCCATTAACTTCTTCCAATGACTGTTAAGTAAAGAAGTCAAGATTACAAAATTAATACACGCTCTTTTTTTGTCGAGGCCAGAACAGAATAGACTTTCATTGCCCAGTTTAGACATTCTTATTCTTTCTGCCGAGTATTTTAATACAGTCAATGATTACATAGCATTCTATTTCGTTAAAAAAATTACAGGTGACAAAGAATTGAACTATCAAACAGAATTGTATTCTCTTTGAATTACTTTACATTTCCAACGGTTTTTATGAGTTTGCTTGCCTTTTTGGTTAAAAGAAAATCGCAAACATTTACCAGATCTTCACAACTGTAAAATTAATTTTTTACTGTGTTGTTTTTCCTATCAAAATTTTATTGTTATGAAAATCTCAGCCGTGCGTTTACTCCCAAATATTCTTGACTAAGTTATGAGTTGGCATATTCCTATGCACGTAAACAAAAAAAACAAACATCGCCTACCGCTCCCGTAAAGCCTCGTTTTTCAGATCAGAAAAGAGTGGAATGGAATTCTTAAACTCCTTCATCTTCTCCTCCAGAATATGGCAGAGCGGTAGGGCTTTCACCTCTCGCGGGAGTCTCTTAAGTCGTTTAATAAAGCCGTCAATACCCTCTGACAACACTGACACATCAAGGTTGGCCCACAGTGTGTTGGCCCATTCATCACGAGCCGCCTGGTGGATAGGAGCATATAGCTTATAAGTACTTTAGTAATTAATTTAGTTAATCAAAACGGCCAATCAGAGAGACGGAAACTATCACCAGGAGCCAATGAGAACTCTCAAAGTGAAAAGAAGTAAAAAATGTATAAAGCGCGGGAAAACGCGGATGCACAAGTCGCGACTTTCCTGAACCAATCACAGAGCGAGGTAAAAACTTTTATGCGATGCTTGGTTTCTCTCTACACTCAAACGAAAATTCCTCTAGATATACTTCTGAAGCAATCACAATTATTAACCACAGCAAAGGGGACAAAGACAAAAAAAAATTAATCCCTCGGGATGACTAAATATCGCGCAAATTCTTTGGGGAGGTTGGAGTAAATTTTCTTCATCTGTCTGGTGTCACCGTTTGTGCTGTGGAAATTTACAGCAACACTACAGGCTTAACAATTTGACCGTGGCAGTAAATACCCTTGAACACTTGGCTTGCTTCCATTTACGTGAACATTATTCGCATTACTTTCACCCCAACTTGCCTTTTGATTCTCGTAAATAGAGAAGATCTGATCCAATCCCTTCAGCTCTTTCTCCATGTCCAGCAGTTCAGGGTAAAGAGTGATCTGAAGACCAAACAGTTTTTCAGCATTCGCCAGTTCTTGACGCTCCTTTTCAAAGTTTGCAAACTCTTCTTTGAATTTCTTTAACAGTTCCACACCTTGAAAAAAAAAAAGACAATTAATCGAGTCCAGATCAAAACTTGAATCATATCATCGTGATTTAAGTGTTGTAAAGTTGAGAAAACCTCACATCAAACTTTGTAAATATACCTGCTTCAAGATCAGTGCCGATGGAGCTTGGACCTTCATTGATGAAGCTTTCCTTCAACTTTGAAATGTCTTTGGAAAAGTCTGAAACTTGATCTTGCGTGATCTACAAGACATATGTAAAAGAGAAAATTTAAATGTTATCCATTTTTTTCACCTAACGAAGACACCCGATTTACCCATTTCCCAATTGTGTTACATCATGAAGAGTTACATTAAATTATGTTCTGTTGAGTTGTGTGTGGAACTTAGGTAAATTTTGAACCAGTTCCAGGGCTGTGTACTCAAGCAGAGCATAAGTGTCACAGGTAACTAACCTCTGAGAAGTTCTGTCCCTGGACAACTTGCATAACTTTCCTTTTAATGAAGTTTTTTAAGAGCAGGGCACCCAAGATTTTGGAGACGAGAGCCTTCACGCACCTAGTTATAACTCTTAGAGCGCACTCTCGTTCTCTTGAAAGCCAAGTTCGGACGTGAAATTTTTAACTCTTTATACCCTAACATCAGTATGCATATTCTCCATACTGTTCTCTATAAATTTCCTGAGGTGCTGACAAGGAGAATTTGTTAAACAATCAGGAGCTTCTTTAGTTGGTGATCATTTCCTTGATTCTGAGGCGACATTGTAAGGAGGAATTAGATGGCAGTCACTCCTAGGGTTAAGAATGAAGTCGATAACATATGCAAGTATTAGGCAGCCTTGTATTACACATATCTTATTAACCAAGCGCGAGGGCCGTACTGGGAGAATATCGGCCCGAGGTCTTGACAGTACGGACCGAACGCAGCGAGGTCCGTACAAAAAAGACCGAGGGCCGATACTCTTCCAGTACGGGCCTGAGCAAGCTTGGTTAATAAGAGATTTATTATACGACTGAAGTTCAAAGGGACACAAGTGCGGTATCATTCGGGACCATTCGGGACCATTCGGGACAGTGCCCGGTCCAACACTGAGAGAATATTGACCGGCAATGGAGCATTTTGATTGGTTGATTTTAGTTATTGGCCCTCTGACTGCCCGAGTCGTGTAATAAATTATTGTAACATCTTTTCTTCAACATATGTGTTCTCAAAACTTACTTCAGTGAATTTCTTCTTAACAGAGACTAAACTTGCGTCCACCATGCGAGATTCCAGGAACAGGTCATCCCACGCTTGCGTGATGTTGGTGGCTAGCTCCAGCTCGCTCTCGGGAACCTTTCAAAAAGAAAGAAGTGCAATACAGACATGAACAAAAGTGAGCTGTTGATAAGTGCCATGCTCGCCAGGCAGTAGCTAACCAAAAATGGCCTTCTAGTCTGCTATATTTAGCGTTCACACCCAAAGATCCCCATAAGTATCTTTTTTACAGAAAGAGGTGAGGCAATAACGGAAGAAAAAGAAAAAGAAATTACTCGAAGGTGGAACGCCTGAGACAACAGCAAGAGCTGACGATAACATGGCCACTATTTTTAATTGCCTTCTTCTTTCAAACTTATTAGCAACCCTGGTCATACAATGAAGCTCGAGACACGGACAATTTGGCTGACTTAAGGCTGACTTAACGAAGCGAGGTATTTAGCGGGGAATTGCCAATTGAAAACGAGCCTAAACGATATTGTTTCGCACCTCTTGTTCCACGCTCAGGATAACAAACAAACAATATCATTGCTGTTTTCTTGTTTTCTTATGTTTATTCGATTGTGCGATTCAAGCAAAATCCATCACCTGACTCGAGAATTCCGCGTTAAATTGCACGCAAAAACCAATAACGCACTCATCGCTTCGCGATTCGTTCGATATCGGTTTTCGCATGTAATTTAACGCGGAATTTCTTCGTCAGGTAATGAATTTTCCTATATATTTCTTTTATCTCTTACCTCAATATCGTACATAAGAATTGTTCGGTATCTTTCCTGAATGTCGACATAGCGAAGCTCTACATCAAGAGACTTGTCTCTGATGTCTGCAATAACGCGCAGAACAAACTTCAAGTCTTCTAGTGTGTCTGGTTCTCGCTTGAGATCATCTGTTAAACCCTGAAACAAAACAGTTAAAAAGGGCTTCTCAGCGAACGCTACGACACAAAAAATATCCAGCAAACAAATACCGGGTCTTGTTGTTCGTTCCCTCCGTTCTATTTATCTGCTATCCGTTCACTAGGCCGGTTCTTTAATCTATTACCTTGATCATCCACCCGTTTCATCCTACAATCGTCCGTGCCTTTTCTGTTTGAATTTTTATTCGTTAAATTCTTCAATGGTCAGTTAACGCGTACGTTAATCAGGGTTCGATTAACATTACCGTTTACAAGTCAAGACAGCCAACTAGCGGACGGCATTGTAGCAAACGATTCGCCGAAAAAGTTAGTGCGAAAATTGCAAGACTCATCCATGAGATCGTTATCAAATTCCTACAAGAGATATAAAGAAAATTCCAACCGTGTATTCCGTGAAATATCACCTCAATTTCTGCCTTGAGAGCATTCAGATCTTCCCTCGCCGATTCGTTCAAAAACTTGCCCAGCTCTTTTACCCAGGCCCTTGCATTTCCCTGAATGGTCGTTGCCAGCGGGTCCAGATTAAGACGAACAAAATCGATATCTTTCGTCATGGCCTGGTTTCCAACCTGGTAAAATATCACAAACTTGTTACAACCACTGTAAGAGGAATCGCTAAACGCGAAGGAGAAACGCACGGCGAGATTTTCACTGGTATAATTTCCGACCACGTCGTTAAAAATGAAGTAATCATTACGTAGGTGCGCTAATTGCTCAACCTGTGTGACATAAACTAAAACCGTTGTTCACCTAAGATGGTGTCGATGAAAGTGGTTAATATTTTACTCGTTGATTCATTGTTAGGTAAATGTCCACCGATATTCACCTTTACTTCGCTGAATGAGCGCTGACTATAAGAGCTGTGATAGCATCCGGTAACATATGAGTAAACATTGAAAAAAGCAGACATATCCCTTTACCTCAATGACCAGATTTGAGTAGAACTGTAGCTTTTCGTCATAAGCAATACACGTGGGTTTCTTCTGTGCAAACTTCTCCACCATGTTGCTCTGTTTGAAGGACAACAAATGAGCAAATCAGTAACGACACAAAAACTTCAAAAGTAAATTAAGACAGAGTGGTTATGTCGATAGACAATACGCAAATAACGACAAACTTGCGACTCTCGAGAAAAAATATGTTTCGTACACATGTACATGTACGAAATACAACTAGATTTTGAAGTCGAGATTCCTTTAAAGTAACATTCGATAGAGCCACAATTATCAACGAGTGTCGAAGGTTATCCAGGATTGTTTTGGTTTCCCTTTGATTTGTTCTGACAGTGATTGGACCAGAAAGCTAGCGCCATTATCTCAACCAATCAGATTCAAAACAAAAACCAGTCGCCACATGGTCACCCCCGTTTTCCCGCGCTAAGCGCACTTTTCTAGTCTCATTGACAACTAGGGTTTCTCTCTGTCTTATCTCTGATTGGTTGTAATGATAATTTTGGTTTTGGTTTTACTTAACTTAATCGCAATTGCGCTCTACAACAAGTAACCGGATTAATGATCATAACAACACGGTCGAGTAGTAACGATAGACATACTTCATAAAACCTACGCGGTTCATGAAAAAAAAACTACTCTGTTTGTCGAATATAAGCCTCAGAAAAACGAACGAGAAGTCGCCTGAATGGCTCATACCAGATGAACGGCTTAGCCTATCATATTGGCGCGTTCCCGTCCCTAAATTGGAACATTTTTATGTATAATAATTTAATATTTATATCCAGACATCACCAACCTTGTCAAGTTTCCATAGCAATCTGTACCTGCGCCAGCGAGTCAGGTGTTTGTTCAGGTTTCCCAGAGTGTTCTGCACGCTTTTAGAAAGAGTAGTCACCTGGTCTATGATAGCAGGATTGGCAGAGATATCGGTGAAGAAACTGAACACTACTGGCTCGTCCTCACCCTCAGCGTGCTGGGGCGGAGTCTCGATGCACGTGCCGTTCATCCATCGAACAAACATTCTGGTTCTGTGAAGGAAACCAATGCAACATTGGAATCAAATGTCGAGATGCAAAACTCGCCCAAAGCGTCTCACTGTGCCAATGTTTCATGGACTAAATGTAAAATAGGCCAGTGCAGTGGTTTCCACAATATGATGTTGGGGCTTTAGGGAGGTTTGCAGGGGCATTGCCAGTGCCTTCAATAACATTTTTTGCTTCATTCCTCTCCCCGGCTCCCTTCGAGATTTTGGGTAAGCATCTATTCAACATACCAGTTCAGCTGCGTCGTACTGACCAGTTAGAGGACAGATAAGAGAGATAATCATGTACAATGAATCCATCATACATTTTAGACGCAAGATATGAGCATAAAAACCAATTGATCACGTATTTCTGGAGAATCGACCGTTTTAACAAGGAATAATCCCACTGAGTGCTCTTGATAGAGACATCGTCCCCTGACAAACAACGTTTGACTTGACGCTGATAACGACTTCGGCTCGGGTTGTCAAAACGTCAGTAACTATGGCAGACAACAGTCCTTTTGAGGAATACTCTCACCTTGGAAGATCAGACTACACGATCGACAAGATCCGTACAGACAAGTAACACTACACAAGTCAGACCTGTGAAGACCAGTGTTATCTTTTAAACTTACCCCTCCACCATATCTCTGATTGACTGCATGATTAATTTGTAGATCTCATTTGCCGGGGGAGACAAGACAATCTCTGGCGCAGACAACACTGTTTCGATCTGGAACAATGGCTGACGGGCATGGAGTTGCTGGTTAAACTGCTGCAAGTTTTTAGTCACCATCTGAAAAAAAAAAAAAAAAAAAAAAAGAGCTCCAAACTCAACTTTTATAAAAGTCGAATATATCAACAAAGTTGAAATGGTAAATTGGCCACCGTTACGAAAAGTAATTTATAAAAGTCGCCCTAAGTAATTTATAAAATTTATACTTTTATAAAAGTCGCCAAGCTGGCGATCTAAAACATAAAATGGTCAGAATAGAAAATAAATTGCAAGGAAGAAAACGAGAAAGGAAAGAAAAGTTAAAAATCTTTTTTTGAGTTTCACAGGACATTCCTGAGCTCATTACTTGAACAATCAAGGCCGGAGAAAGGGGCCAATTTTTAAAGAGAAAACGACAGCGAATAATGATGACTCATACAAATGCATGTCTCAATTCATTTTAGACCATGATCTCCAATTAAGACAAACATCAAAGCTCGTCTCATGATTACCAATTACAAGTCGTGGGTTGGCGACTTTAGCTACACCTTCAGATGCTAATCTAAGTTGTTAAATTTAAAGTTACGGTAAGTAAGTAAGGACCTTTGTGAGGGCTTCATAGACTGCATTCTCCCAGTAAGCATAGTAAGGCTGTAGTTTGGTTGATCTGCCAGTGTTTGTGTGAACGACAAGTCCTTCCATCTTCGTCAGAAGCGGTCCAATAGCTCTATATCTTCTGGCCAAGTTTTCAAGCTCCGTTGCTCTTGCTTTCTCAAGATACTCAAAGAACTCCTGCAAGAATTTTGCATAAAATTAAAGCAATTTGGAGTTATAAATTTTTCTTTGGTTTAAAATTCCTTAAAGTGGCTTTTTTTTTTCTCCATCTAAAGAAATGATCATCACTTTCTGTTACAGGTGAACAAAAAGCGAGAGACAAGGTGTTGCATTCCTGGGTACTAAGAAAATTGTTAGTGAGCTGTCAATGAGGTAGACCCGACATAACCCTCAAGTTTCCCTAAGACAACAAGCAAATCCATCCAGGAGAAGGGAACGGGGGCACAGTCTACTTTGCAATTGTTTATGACGTCAGAAGACGGTTGCGCAAGCACAGAGTAAAGGGAATAGAACCCCTCCTGATCGCCTCATGCTTTTTGAAACTTGAGAATAAGCTTGAGTACTACAACTGTCAACTGTCAACTGTCAACTGTCAACTGTCAACTGTGCGTTGACCGTCTCGACTCGAAACTTGATCCTCGACTCTCCAAAGTTTCGAGTATAAACAAGCATCAAGTTTCGAAAATCTAGAGTCGAGTTTCAACACACTGGTAAAACTTTTCGCGGAGATGTTTTAACACTCAAGAGCAGAACAATAGCAAACTAGAACGTCATCATAAAAGTGGTAAAGAAGTCTGATAACCTTTGCATCAGGAAGTGCTCCTCCCATTTTGGGCGGTGGTTGTTTGAACAACACTGTTTTCTCCATCATCTCTAGGCGGCTGTTGATGTCTTTAGCATTCTTTTGGATTTGATTCACAAGTGATTCAAATTTGCTGATAGCCTGGGAATGCAAACGAAAGCAATATCTCAGTACTGTATTAGTAACCGTGCAAATAGAAAAGCTGAATCTTTTGGCGTGTATGAAACTTTATACTTCTTTCCTCTGGTCAACTTTCAATTGAGTGTAGAAAGTAATACAGGATTTTTTCGTTTTTCTTTACTTCACTTTATGATTGGTCCAGAAAACTCACGCCATTTTCTTAACCAATCAGATGCAAAACTAAAACCAACCACGACTTGGTCATCTCCGTTTTCCCGCGCTTGAGGCAGTTTGCTTGGTTTTACTTTGATTTCTTAAAGAACCCACATCACGAGATAACTGTGATGTGGTCTGGCCTGTTTACTGGGAATGGGGCGAGGGGGCATCTGTAGAATTGCTCCTTTATTAATTGTAAACTGCCGCCGGCAGTTGTAAAGCGCATTAGAGCATTTACATGGAAATGCGCTATAGCAATCGATCTATATTATTATTATTATCATTATTATCATTATTATCAGTATTATCAGTATTATCAGTATTATCATTATTATCATTATTATCATTATTATCATTATTATCATTATTATCATTATTATCATTATTATCATTCTTATCATTATTATTATTCTGATTGGTCGTTGATATAACTTTGGTTTTGGTTTTACGACACTTCATCGAAGGGCCCGGCTCTTATGCTGACATGAACTGCTTCAATATTTCACGTGTTACGTACCTGTCCACATCTTGTGATGTAGTCACTTATTCCAAGCGAGTTCCAGTTCAATCGTTTTGCCCCTGGCTTTAGGACACGTTTTAACTCTTTGATGTGATCTTCCAGAAGTTGTGTCTGGTAAAAAAAAAAAAAAAGAAAGCAATGTAAACTTACTCATGATTAAGCATACAGCAAGCCCTCTGGAAGAGTGCTAGTGATGTATCAATGTCTACAACATAAACACCTCACACATACGTGATTTAAACCTAATTTTACCTTGAAGAACCAGTGAAAACGTAAATTATTCAAACCTATGTTAGTGAGAATCAAGCCATAATTCTTCCTCGTACTGAGAAGTCACACGTAACTGAAGTTTTAACTTATACAGTCAAGTAACTTACGTATTTTACTTATATATACAGTTACCTCTGCAACATTGAGACTTCCAAGAACAGTGTGGTATCTGTCTAACATAAGCTTCAGGCCATCCACATATTTCAGGTACTTCTCTTCCTGTTAGTATGAATTATCACAAAAATCAATGATGTTCATTTAAGCACTTAAAAAAAAACCTCATCGTACCAAGAGTTATTTTCTTTGAACATACAAAACAGTTACCACCTTCATCTCTGAGGAAATTGTGCATCATTTTTTAGATAGTGAATTTATCGCTTGGATTTACTAAGTGCCACAAACAGTATCATCCGTACATCGTGAACTCCAGTCAAACATTTTCCATTCTAACCCTCCCACTCAATAAGCACATGCTTACACATTACATAAAACAGACAGTCACATAAGCTTTTCATTGCAAGTACAATTCCTAATGCAGCACTCAGTATAGCTCAATCACATAACAACAGAACCACTATTGTGGAGTTTTTAAGGAATGATGTGAAGGGCAAGTGAGAGAGAAGGGCTCATCAGAGAGAAGGGCTCGTCAGAGAGAAGGGCTCATCAGAGAGAAGGGCTCATCAGAGAGAAGAGCTCATTAGAGAGAGGGGCTCATCAGAGAGAGGGGCTCATCAGAGAGAGGGGCTCATCAGAGAGAGGGGCTCATCAGAGAGAGGGGCTCATCAGAGAAGGGGCTCATCAGAGAGAGGGGCTCATCAGAGAGAAGGGCTCATCAGAGAGAGGGGCTCATCAGAGAGAGGGACTCATCAGAGAGAGGGGCTCATCAGAGAGGGGCTCATCAGAGAGAGGGGCTCATCAGAGAGAAGGGCTCATCAGAGAGAAGGGCTCATCAGAGAGAGGGGCTCATCAGAGAGAGGGGCTCATCAGAGAGAAGGGCTCATCAGAGAGAAGAACTCCTCAGAGAGAAGGGCTCATCAGAGGTCCCGTCTCCTGAAGGGTCAGGGGTAGGAAACGTTAATTTCCCATGAACAAGATTACTGTGTGGTGGATGTCCTCCCCTGGGGTAGGATGGGTGGGTTACTGGGCCCACAGTGATTTGCGCAAAGCTGTTGCAGTGTCCCTGCCTGTTGGAAAATCTTGTAAATAAAAGATAAATAAATAAAGAAAGAGAAGGGCTCATTAGAGAGAGGGGCTCATAAGAGAGAGGGCTTAGATATGAAGGACTTTTTAGAGAGGGGGCTTAGTGGAGAAAGAGCTTATCAGAACTTGGGGATTATTAGAAACTTAAAGTTTAGGACAGAGGCTTATAAGTGGGACTCATAGACCGCTTGTAATAGACACCAGCAGAGACTACTAATAATAGGGATGTTGTTGTGATCATCACAAAATTTATTATTATACATGATTGTATAGGAAACATCACATCTCAGTGTGTTAATGCACACTCATTTTAAAAAGAGTTCAGTGACATTATTCGAGAAAATACCTGCAAAGCAACATTTCTGGCCAGCTCAGGAACCTGGAATCCTAGCTGCTCTAAGTATTTTGTCTCCATAATGATCAATCCTAACTCTGGTGCAAAATCTGCTACATACTGTAAGTTGGAATGAGAGGCTGAAATAGACACCAACAACAAACTCAGAACTTGCCAAAATTCACAATTCAACTGTACAAAATTCACAATTCAATGTCTACATGCATCTATACATAATTGAAAATGAGAAAGCCAATTTTCAAGTAAGCATAAAAACCACTTGCAGATTACATGGGTTTTGCTTCACCTAGCAAAATGATGTTTAAAGAGAGTCCACAAGTTTATTTTCATTTGTAATATTTGAAAGTAATATGTATTTCACGATTCATTTTGCTGTCATGCTAGTCCAACCATTATTCTTACTCCTTTTCAATATAAACATTAAAATTCAAACATTTTTAGAAAAATGAAAAAATTAATAGAATGGTTTAAAATCTAATTTAAAAAAGGGATCAGCATCATCTTCTAGCATCAGAGACTAGTTGTAACCTTGGTATTGGCACTATACAATGTATCAAAATTAGAGAAATGTAAATTTTGGATCCAGAGATCCTTGAGAAATCATTACACACTTGAAGACTTTTACCTTTGAAAGAGTAACTAGTGGCACACATACTGTACGAGAGCACATGCCAGAACTGATTTATACACCTACAGCAGCAAAACAAAATGAAAAAAAATGAACACCAATGTTACCAGCTTGGGCCTGCAAAACGGCAGCTAGGGTTCCAGATGCATCCTCAGAATTTCCTTCATCAACAGCACTTCTGTGTGTGGTTGCAGAGCTTGCTGATGGTTTGATCAACAGATTTTTCTTGAGGTAGATCAAGAGATTTGCTTCAACCTGCTCTTTCCATGCTTCGTATTTTTTGTCTTCATATTCTTTCATCTGCCGTGCCACACTAAGATACTTTTTGCTTGCCTGGAAATACGAAGGAACAAGACATTGAACAATTCATAGTTTAAAACTCTGCCAATGACCACTGCTAAATGACTAAAGTTGATTGGAATAATGAATGATCAGATTCTTGCACTGTATTTTTATGATATCAGGGAAAAAGTGTTCAATTAACAGGGACTTTCTGAACAGACATTTATTTTACAGATGGGTCAGCAACCAGATGGCAAATATCACTGCTAGCACACTTGAGCCAGCTTACAAGCCAGTATGTCCATCCTGCCACAACTCAACCCAGTTTCAGTAAGTGTGAAGCGACTGGAAGCACTGCTGTTCCCCACCCACCCTAGATGGGATGCCACTTCAGTACAGGGTTCCCACCTTAACCTGTCCCAGCTTTCTTTCGGGTTCCCCAATGATTTCTGATGCACTTTTGAATGGAGAAAGACATTATAAAAGTTAACCCATTAATAGCCGCAGCTTTTGTGAAAAACTGTGTTTTGAAGCTAGTCGAGCAGATTTCGGGTCACTGTTGTGGTTTTAAAAGCTCAAACTTAATTACCACAAACCCACTGACAGCCTGTACACTCGACGGCCTTTTGATCCAAATGCAAAATGGCGGCCTGAAAATCTCGGGCGCGCGCAGAAAGCAAAATTTGGAGATTGAAAAGATTGGGTTGAAAAGTAATGTCCCACTTACGACTTTTACTTTTCTCTCTTTCTCCTGCCCTTTTTTTCCCCTTTCCTAACCTGAAGTTTCTCCTCACTTGCTGGAAATTTAGTAGGCTTCATTTTGGTGTAGAGATTTTTTAGGAAATCACTCATTATTTTCAAACGAAATGCTCAGAAAGGTAGGTGGGTAATGGAACAAGATTTTTGTGCAGATTTTCAGGTCAAAGTTACAAGGTTTTTTGGCCATTTCTCCAATCTCCTTCACTCAATTGTGCTCATTCTGGTATCGTTTGTAAGTATGTGCTCAAAGTCATGCTCCAGGGTTAAAAGTGATGATGTCACAGAGCGTAGAAAGGGTGTCGGTCCACATGGGTGCTTACGGGCACACTGGACGTCAATAGGATAACCATTTCACTCCCAAAATCTCGTCTCAAATCAAAATCTCTATACAATTCTTATGATGATAGTTCTGAGAATTGGATATTAATAATCCCCTAATTTATATAATATTTTCTTCATTCTCGTCATGTCTCTGCTTCATAATGTCTTGATATTGTAAGGAGAATTTCTATCTGGGTCACTCATGGGAGGTAAAAGTTAAGTGTTTAGCCCAAGAACACAACACAATGACCCATCCTGGACATGACCCCTGACCTTTCCATCCAGGGTCCAGTGCCCTAATCAGTCCATCAAGGAGCCTCCCACAATGCGATAGCACACTTTGCCTTCAAACAATTTGTCAAAAGCCTTTGATGTAACTCATTGCCAATTAAGACTTACGAATTTTCCCTGCTCTGAATTCAGCATGTCCTCCATTTCTTGAAATCTCAGGATGGTGTGCTTTATGCGAAGGAAGAGGGAACGTTCCCAACTGATGGCTCCAGCCACAGGAGGCTGATTCTTGAAGATTGGAGGCTTGTCTGCATTGGCTTTGAACAGTGCATACATTGCATCCACCTTAGAATAGATAACACAAATCTCAAGCATACTCACTGGGTCAATTTAATGACTAATCCTATCACAATGGCAGTTAGTTATGGCTACTGAAACTCCAACAAGGATTTGAATCTAGGCAACTTGATCCAGAGTCTAATTAGTTAATGATAATCCCTGTACATTTTAAGCAAAAATCAAAGAAAAGATCTTACATTAAAGGGTAGAACTTATCCTTATCTCATATCAATATGTTTTAAGCAACCTCTTATATGTGTTTACGCACTTATATACCTCTTTTCCAAACTGCAGCAAGATGTCATTGAACTTTTTCATCATTTGTGAGTTGATAGCTTCACGTGAACGAATGTGTCTGAAATTCAAAAGCATGTCAAAAGCTCCCTCAGCAGATCTCAAGGTCTTGAACGAGTCATCAATAAAGTGTCTAGCCTCATTTTCAATGGCTGTAACTTCTCTGTGGAACCAGTCCATCACATTGCGCCAACTTGCAGCATGCCTGAGGCTGAAGGCATCAAATCCAACCTAACAAGTAGTAAAAACTAGTTTACTCTCTACAACTTTTTAGGGAAATGTCAGTCTAGTTTCATTTCATTAGTTTGCCACAAATATACAAAAAGAATAATAAATAGTAAAAAATTAGCAAAGTAAGACTGTGGGGCCTATAGAAAGGACTATCTATGGTGATTCCAGTTTTTAAGAACTAAGAATTAAGGAATCTAATTTGTTCGCCACGGGAATGGCAGGAGAAAGGAACAGAACTTTCATCCCAATTGACACCTAACCCCTTTGCACCCACCATCCCACCCCAGGGAGGACATCCACCACACAGTAATCTCGTGCGTGGGAAATTAATATCCCCTACCCCTAACCCTGCAGGAGACAGGACCTACGGTTTTATTTGTCCTTAACTGAGAAGACTAGAATATCTATCCATTTCTTGATATTATAGAAAGGTAGCAAATTCCCCTCAATTATTTTAAGACCATGAGTATTGGTCCAGCCGGGGCTCGAACCCTCGACCTCCCGACCTCCTGCACAACACAATCCGACACTCTAACCAATTCAGCTCACCAGGTGCAGTTAATACAAATTCTGTCATCAGCAGGACTATATATATTCATAATACACAAATTTCATTGTTAATTAGGTTAAAAAATCAAAATCTAATTCAAGAGTTTCAAAGGTTTTGCTTTCCCTCACTCTTTGATTGGTCTAGAAACCCAATATCACCCTCTCAACTGATCAGATGCAAGACTGAAGGCAAGTATGACTTGATTTTTCAATTTTCAATACTTTACGCCATTGATCCATTACCTAATTGACTTCTCCTTGCCTCCTACATTTAGTTATAATTATCATTGTTCTGGTTAGGCATGTATTGTTCTTAATTTGGTTTTAATGTTTAACACTAAGACAAAATGTGTCTGGGAACAGAAGGCTGAACAGGGCCCAGAAAGCATTTTGGTTGAGTATACTCTAAAAAGAAGGCTACTCAAGCCTTTAGAGCCACCCTAACTTCCCCCTTCCCCCTCACTACAAAGTCATCAACGACCAACATACAACAGCAACCAAACTGACAAGGTTACACTTGGAACTCAAAGCTCAGCACATTAGTCACCAGAGGACACAACATCATAAAGCAGTATAAATTAAGCTTACATTTTCAATGGGTTTCACCAGTCCATCAACTCGCTTCAAAACATCCTCAATACGTTTGGGATCCCCGGTCACCGCCTTCAGTTCAGGTCCAAAGATATTATAGAACTCTTCCATCACTGTTGCAACCTCCTTCAAATCTTCACAGATTGAAGCCATATGATCTGTTCTCTCAAACAAACGTTTTCGGTCAAACTCCCATCTGGCATCTCTTCCTGAAGCCTCTATCTTGGCTCGCACATCAAAGTATGACTCCTTCCATGTTTCCAGTGTCTTCTTGGCCTCTGAGGTTTTTTGCTTCACGAGGAAGGGTGGCTCTCTAAAAGGAGAGATTTCATTTAAAATTAGACTTTGACAATTAACTTATTTAATTTTGGTTGATGGGGGAAGGTTTTGTTTTTGTTTGTTTTTAAAATATTATTATTACCATAAAGCTGGGCTGGTAGTAAAATCTTGCAGGGGACATTATTACTAGAAAGTACTACCCATACATTGTAATTAGAGGGCAAATCTTTAAATAAATTAATAAATAAATAGAAGTGTTAATGCTGCAGTTGCTGACCTCATTTCACCATGGTCTTTTAATAATTGATAAAAAGTTCTTAAATCAGGAAGGTGTACACACCCTTTTTTTCATTAAAAAATTGAACCAGACTTCACCCAAGGAACATCAAAGGGGTTGCTTTTCATGCACAGTTAACACTCTCCTCTGAGCAAGAATAAGAAGAAGCATGAAATGAAACATAACCCAACAAGATGCAGTGGTGGAACAGCAACTGCCCTCACCACTTCCCTACACATGTTCCCTATTACTGATGTATCAAAAGGGCAATTATGATTATGTACTTGAAGAACAGTTTAATGATTACGTAGTAATACTCACTTGAAAATAGTGCGAACATTGACAATCTTGGCCACCCGCTCACTAAGTTCCCATGCAATTCTTTCCATTAAAGGCACCATTCTCTCATCTCTGTTGTAATGTCGTGAAATAATCCACACCATCCTCAAAGCATTCATCATAGAAGGTATTGTTTCAAGGACTATATTAAAACTTGCACCATGTGCCAGGTTTTTAAAATGCCTTTCAAGGGTAGAAAGAAATCGCACATTGTCTTTAGCTTCTGTGTAATATTTTGTGAGTTCTGCTCGATGATACTCAAAACTAGCAAGGCTTTCAGAGTGAACGTTTGTTAAGAGAGCAACAACTTTGTTAACAGTTGGCAGTTTGAGCTGCTCTGTAATAGCACTAACTGTAGCATTTCTCTCTCTCCAAAAATCAATCTCAGCCAAGGGCCCATTTCCCTGTGGTGTTTTCTTTAGCTGGACCTCTAATGCTGATGAAATTGTCACTTCCCAGTTGTGCAGTGTTTCTTCCAGCATTGTTACTAGTTCCAAGTCTTTTGCCATCTCTGCAATGTCATCGCCCAGAATGACATCAGGCATTTCCAGACGAATGTCACCCTCCAACTGATGGATTGTCCTGCTGATATGAGATGAAAATTTCTGCATGTTCATAAGGAATTCATCTCTTAAGATAACCCTTGATCGGCCTTCCTCTGAACTCTGTTCATCACCAATCTGAGCACTACTCTTATGACTCCCATTATCTGAAGAAGACTCATTCCGCTGACCATTGTGCGACAGAAGAGGCATATACACCAGTGTTAAAAGGTGCTCCAACATCTGTAGTGAGGGTCCATTATGTGATCCAAACTCAAATAGAGGAGGAAGCATTTCTTCTGCTTCCTCGAGTGTTGATGGCAGAGAAACAGGACCGGTAGTATTCCGTAAAAAGTAGAAGGCATTCTCATCTGCAAACTCTTCAGGAAGGTGCTCATAGCAAACATACATGACTGTTCTCAGAACTTTCTGTATGATGATTTTCTGCAATTAATTAAAAGGCAATGATTGACTGGCTATTTCTCATTTAGGAAACATAATTGTTTGTTGGTCAAACTTTGTTCTAAGTTATATATATTTGGGAAACAATTATAACCAAGGAGAAATCATATCAAGTTAGTACATAGTTCAAAAATCATTTTCACATGAAACTAATTTTGAATTTCAACGTATCCAAAGCAAACTTACTGTTCTGAGGGGTAGAGGTGTGGCATGATTTTCCTCTCCTAACTCTGCTCTTTCACCTTCTCCCTCGCCTGAAGCTGTTGCAACCTCCTCCCCAGTCTCTGGATTAGTCTGGGCTGGTTCTGCAGCCTGTGAACCATCCTTGACAGAAACTTCCTCAACAGCCTTTGAATTTGCAGATGGAACTCTCTCCATAATCAAGTCATCACCCTCAGCAGTACCTTCAGCACCACTTGTTGAGGTCTTCTCACCTTCTTCGTCACCATCGGCTGTTATTTCTGGCAATTCTGGTTCTAACAATATAATTTAACATGAAAATTGTGTAATTAATCAATATACTTTCACTGTAAAAATAATCTGTTTTGATCAGAGCTTTAATCAATGACAGGCATATCAAAGACGACAACAAACCATAACTATGGAAAGTTTGCTCTGATGCTACAATGGCAGTTGAGTTTGTATTCCACTGTTCATTATCATTAATGTTCAGTTCTCTTAAGGATTTTAAGCAATTTTTCCTACAAGAGTGTAAAGATCTCTTGATAAAATTAACTCTTCTAAGTATTCTTATTCAAGGTAGGAACTGAGTTGACGAAGAGATTACTCGTACGTACCAACCGACTTTGTCAAACAACATTACTAAAGGCGTAATAAATCAAGTAGCTCAATTAAGGTTGTGTAATATAAACAGATTTCATATTATAAAGTCTGAGGTTGTAGGACTCTTGCATTTTCCAGAAAGGTCAGTTAATAACAAACAGTGTCAGCTTATATTTCAAAACGGCGGGAATATTAATGGAATCGACCTCGAGTAACCGTACACATCATCAAGTTTCGTTTCTTAGAGAAGAAAATTCTCATGTCGTTAAACGATCTATGTCAAAACTTACTGCGCGTACAATAAATCTCAACAAGTCGCTAATCCTTGACAATAACAGATCCCTTTCAAGGCCTTGTTGTGATAGAGAATGGCGCACAAACAACAATCCCATCTTCAATTACTAACCTGCTTCAACTTCAATTTCCTCCTCTTCTTCCTTCAGCATAGAATAAAATAACATAGTACATCCTTCCTTAGGAGTTTCATTAAGAAATTTTAGGATTTCGTTTTCAAATTGTCCATCTTCTCGAGACAACAAATCGTCGAACACTTCAGGGTCTGTAATTCCCAGTCCGAGGTAAATCTTGTTTCTCATCCACTCAATGCGTGTGTCATCCATACTGGCGAGGATTGAAACACAAAGAATATGTCGAGTTATTATTCTATTAGGTGAGTTTTTTTACAATCTGAGCCCAAAACTTCATTGTTAGCGACAACTTTGCCCTACTTATTCGTTAGATAATCGTCGCCATCTTTGTCTGGGATTTGTTACCATGACAACGTAACTGAAAAGAGCAAACTTTACAAGATTTTCAACTCGCTGGCAATCTTGAACAGCGACACAATAGGACAGGAATCATTGAACAGGGGTTAGATAAAGATTAAGTACGCAGGTTCACCGTTTTTATCTGTGCCACAAGAAGTCAAGGAAGGAGGCAAAGGATATCCTGTAGAAGGGCAGATGTCTTCAGGACACGAAAGGCCACCCAAAGGAGGATGAAGCTGGTTTGGGCGTGTTGTAACCTCAACAAATCTATGATGGGCTCTTATTTCTCAACTTCATTACAGGGAAGATTTAAGAATGCTGAGACAGCTAATCAAAATGCATGCATAGTATTGAAGACACTATTAAAATAAACATCATTTTATTCTTGAATAAAATGTGCTTAGAACGTAAAACATAATTTTTTTTAGAGATATCGTTGTGTAAAGACTAGATGAAGCAACGCGAGCATACTAAATCTTCTTCTAGTGCAAGTCTCATGGTTAAATGATTCTATTTAACGAATTTTAAAAATGCCAAGAAAATCTTGGCATGTTTCACATGTCGAACTACTTAAGGACACTTGAATCTCTTGACAAGGCAAAAATTAAAGAATGGTTTAGTTATCCACTCGAAACCCTCGGAAAAAATAGATCAGTTCTCGGAATAAACTAATGAGGCACAGAACACGCTCACATGATAAAAAGAAAATTTAAGTACCTCAAAGATCTTTATGACAATTATTATTATTATCGAATATCAACAAATTATTGTATATTGTATGGTTGTTTGCTATTTCAACCATAAAATTTAAGTTGTTGCCAGTCTTAACTTGCATACACAGCTAAATAATAAATATAATGGTTGAAATTTTTTCTAATAAATCATTTGTTGTTTTAAAGGAAGATTTTTCAAGCTTTAAAAGGGAGAATATTCGAAGGATTAAAGTTTTGAATACAGAATCTGTGGCCTCTTTTAAGAACACGATTCACCATAGCGCTCGTTTCCATAGCACAGCCCCACGAGAAAGTCACACTCGAGCCCCCATTCCCATAGTCGTCCAAAAGAGAAGGACACACAGGATCCCACTCAAAACGAGCATTGGCTTTGCGAGCAGGACGCAGGCATACCAACACTTGTTCTACATCATCGTCACCATAGTTACGGAGGGGTGGGTAGAACTGCTTTACTTTCTCAAACATTCTTCTGATTGCTGGATAGTCGAGCGTCAGATCTCTCTCCCACTGATGAGGTTGAACCATTCCACCCAGCCACAGTTTGCCGTCGCCTCTCGGTAAAATGAGAACCGAGAGCTTTGTCTTTACTTACCTGACTCATCAAACTCCTTGATTACAGAGACGCACATGGGGTGGTTGAGTTTAGACATCAAATTTCCGTCGTTTTTTACTTTAAGAATCACCCCTACAACGAGAGAGATTTTAAGGTGTAAAGTTCGGATTCAACACATTTCTTTTGCAATCAGGTAAATGTATGTAAGAGACAGAACTCTCTTAAACATATCACAACGCTTCACGAGTCGTATTTACCTCTCAGAGGGTAAACATCTTCATCTCCTGCCAGTTCTTTTGCATTGATTCCTGGGCAGTTAAAGATTAACTGAGCTTTGTATTTATTTTTCAAGTCTTCTGCCCGATCCCTCAACAATCCATGAATCTCATCGTGTACAAAGCGACAGCCTTTCTCACGACACTGTTTGTAAAGCCACTGCAAGTAGGTCACTGCGTCGATCATGGGGGCCATGTGTTGATATGCGTCCACAACACCCATGTCTGTGTTCACACCTGAGTGAGAAGAAAAAAAAGAAAGTCAGGATTTATTTAACTGTTGATCGGATAACCTTGTAGTGAGCGTTTGAGTGGGAGCATTTTTCTTTTGTTTATTCAGTCTAGACGCTTCTAGCGAAGAGTATTCATTGTTTACCATAACATTTTTTCTAAGCTGTTTGCAGCTTTTCATGGCTTTCAACCTTCTTATCTTCAAAATGTCGGATTTTACTGTAATATTCCTGTTTGCGCAATGGTGCATTTTGACAGTGAAAGGCAACAAGGAGAGAAAAGATTGGTTACCTTCCTCTCAATTTCGGGCGCTAAAAAGAGTGATGTAGCTTCATAAAGCTGGCTCTTGTAAAACAACATCTTTTTTACCATTATGATCATGCGCAGAGGAACGACCTGAAGCCAATAAAGAGCGAGTGATTAAATTTTCTTGGCTCGCATTAAAGCAGAACTACGTTAATTTTTAAAATACTTATAAATAGATATTTCCATTTTATCCAAGGTGGTAACATTAAGTTCCATCTCTCAAAGATTTCCGGCCGTTGTTTCCAGGAAATCTCGAAAACTAAAATCCTGTTGAATCAGCAGGGGGCGGGAAGATGAGAGACCCTGGAAACGAGGTTGTTTCTGATAATGATACTCGCGTGACTCGGAAACTCGTCACTAGTGCTCCTCGGGCGTACCTCTAGCCGGTAGGATTTAGGACGGGCGAACTTCTTTGGGGGCAGGATGGGTGAAAGTTACTTTTAGTGGACCAAAAATTCCTGAGGGCTATGGCACTTCGTGTCTACGAGGTCAGTTTCCAGTTTTTATTTTCATCTGAACTGTATCCGGCTGTATCTAAACACAGTTGCTAACAATATCCCTATTCGAACAACAACAAACATATGAAACATATGAGTGAACTGCGGTTATGAGACGTATATAAGAACGATCCTTCGCAGTAAAGCACTATTGTTGTTGTTCGATTTATCATCTACGGGTTTATATCGAATTAATTTGATGGCCTGCTCCCAGTTGGCTTGTTAGCTCAATTGGTAGAGCGCTGCACTAGTATCGCAGAGGTCAGTGGTTCGAATCCCGTACAGGCCTGAAATTTTTTTCAGGTCTGATTTCCACTATTGCTCAAATAGTGCTTTACTGCGAAGGATCGTTCTTATATACGTAAATATCCCTATTCAGTTACACTTTCGAGAAACTGGTAACAGTATTTCTTAGCTATATCTTACCGGTTATTCCAGCAAAAATGTGCCAAGCCTGCTAACGAAATGACCAGCATCTAATTTCTCCTCACGGTAATACTGTTGAATCATTCATTAGGCTCATGAGAAATGATCGCCAACTTAAAGTGCTACCTACTGAGACCAAATTTAGAGTTTGCCAGATTTTTCACTTTTTGGAATCCTTACTATAAAAGTCATTATAAAAATTCGAAGTGAAAATCTATTTTTTTTAGACTTGTTTTCCTCGATTCAACGTCAGCCATTACTCAAACTAAGAAAGGGCCGCGCGTAAGTCTGTGACGTCATATTATCCCCTAAACTTTCGCGCAAGCTCGTAACCAAGAAATAGACGGAGATTAGATCGTGATCGTTCCGTTCATTCTCACCTCACGTTTTCTAGACCTCGAGATCGTGCAACGATTGAACTTTCCGTGAGTTAAATTTGTTTGATTTTCATTGTTATCTATTTATTTATTCTTCAAGACTCATAATCCGCCATGTAAGATTTAGACACAAACAAATTTCTTTTGCTGGAATAAAGTCTTACCTTTCCTTATAAAATCTGCTTTAATGTAGCAACATTAGCTTCAATTCATGAATATCAATAGCTCAATGTTGCTGAAGGAGTATGAAAAATTGTCTAGGTTCCTAACTTAACCAGGCCAGGCAAAAGCCATGGAAAAGGCCTCTGTAGTTGAGAAGACAAGCTTTCTCGCAGGCTACCACTCTCTGGTTAATCGATTTGTCCCAAAGATGTAGACCACCTTATACCTATACCCTGCAGGTTTATAAAATTTCATATAAAGCACAATACAGGTAGTTAATTTCACTGTATAAGAACAGCAAAGCACCAGGCACTATTTTGTTAAAAACAGAATACTTTTATTAACTAAAAAATTATCAGGAGTAGTTATATCTTTGGGGGAAGGTCAAATTAGTTCCTACGTGATATGCATAGCACAGCCACGCTGATAATTTCAAAGAGGAAAAGTTGGAACATGAACATTTATTTCCTTATAGTTACGGTTTACCATATTATCCTGTTTTCCAATTCTTGGTTCTAGAAACAATTTGGTAGTCAATTACTTATTCTCAATTGTCATGGAATAAATTGCCCATCATAATGTATTTTATCTCATATATTCTCTCCTCTTATAGGCTGATCAACTCCATCGTATTTGATCATTTTCGGTATATTCCGTGCTCTTGAGGAAACATCCCTTTAGTCAATTTCCTGTCACGTGTTTGAATGAAGACAAAGTATGCTTAATCATGGCAGTACTGTTTGGACGTGATCTTTATAACTACACGTTCAAAGAATGAACGCATTTAAGCGGAAAAACGTAATTTTAAGACTAACATTTTCTTTCAAAACTTTAAAACAGGAGTTGGTGTAGGTAAATATGACCAGAGGTAAAGTTAAAGTTGATGTGTAAAATTTAGTTTCTTCCAATATAATTCCAGTGTGTTTTTTCGGAAGTTGCTAGAAAGTGAATAAAAATTCAGAAACTGTTCCAACTATTTTTGTGAAGTCACTGACGTCTGTAAGTATATTATGTCAACTCAGATCATAATCAAGGTTCGGAATTTTTCCTGAGGGTAGATCGTCAGATGAAGGCAAAATCAAAAAGTTATCAAACTCCGTGATGTGCAAGTTTAAAAAAGATTGGGATAGAATATTGATACCGGCTTGAGTTGATATTCGTAGGCATAAATATTTTTTAGGCCAAATTCAGAGTCATTTTAGCACTTTGGAGGGCATTGAGAAAATAAAAACTAAATATAAAAATTACAACAAAACAGTCAGAACAATCACGCAAGCGTAACATGCATTTCAACCGCCAAAATCTCCACTTAAGTCCGCAAAATGCGCTGCAATGCCCAACAAAATGATAATCATTCCCCATTTTGATCGTTACATATTCACCTAAGTGCTCATGGTGGATCACCCCGACACTGGGGTGAACAAATGTTCAAGTTTATACAAAAACAGTGAAGTCATTTACTACAAAAATGATTTTGATTCCTTTATTCCTGCAACGATTACAATATTTTCAGATGCAAATCCCGCGCGAGTTGCTAGGTGAATAACAAATGATATTCGGAAATTAAGCATCCAATCAGAGCGCGCCTTCAACGCTATCCGTTGTTTTAGAAAATGTTGAATTTAATATTTTCGTAATCTGCATGCTGAGTAATATATTGAAATTGTGCACAAAAGTTACTTGTTAATCAGTTTTTAGAGTGTGAGTCTTTACGGAACTCATTGGGTCCTCAGTGCTCCGGCCATGTGACAAACAAAAGAAATACAGAGTTTAGTTGATAACAACCTTCATTCTTTATTCATTTCGCACCCTATATCATACATTATATTACAAATTTCATTTAAATTATGATATATTTCATTTTCTGTGATAAATAAAAGTTACAATGTACAAGTAAAATGTTCAATTCCTTTAGTAGTCTCCAATCACACGGCTGATTCAAGACACGTCTCCTATCAGAAATTTAATATGAGCTCGTAAATTAAATATGCATAAGAAGGTAAAACATTTTCAAAGCTTTGAAAGATAAATCTGTGGCCTTTTAAAAACACGATCCACCATAGCACTCGCTTCAATAGCACAGCCCCACGAGAAAGTCACACCCGAGCCCCCATGTCCATAGTTGTGCAGAAGAGAAGGACACACATGGTCCCACTCAAGACGAACGTTACCATGGCGAGCAGGACGCAAGCCAACCAACACTTCTTCTACATCATCGTCTCCATAGTTACGGAGGGGTGGGTAGAACTCCTTTACCTTCTCAAACATTCTTCTGATTGGTGGATAGTCGAGCGTCAGATCTCTGTCCCACTGATGAGGTTGCACCATTCCACCCAACCATAGTTTGTCGTCACCTCTTGGTAAAATGAACACGAAGCTTTGTCCTTCCTTATCTGACTCATCAAACTCCTTGATTATAGAGATGCACATGGAGTGATTGAGTTTGGGCATCAAACTTCCGTCATTTCTCACTTTTAAAATCACGCCTGTAATGACAAAATAGAAAGGCTGATCGGTGAGTGAGGAAAAAACTAAATTCTGTCAATCGACCCACTCAGGATGCCCAACATATATGATTTAGTAGGACATACAGAAGTTATTTACCTCTCAGAGGGTAAACATCTTCATCTCCTGCCAATTCTTTGGCCTTGAGTCCAGAGCAGTTAAAGATTAACTGAGCTTTGTATTTCTTTTTCAAGTCTTCTGCTTGATCCCTCAACAATCCATGAATCTCATCGTGTACAAAGCGACAGCCCTTTTCACGACACTGTTTGTAAAGCCACTGCATGTAGGTGACTGTGTCAACCATGGGGGCCATGTGTTGATATGCGTCCACAACACCCGTGTCTGTGTTCACACCTGAGTCAGAAGAAAGAAAAGAAATTCAGGATTTATTTAACTGTTGATCGGAGAACTTAGTAGTGAGTGTTTGAGTGAGAGCATTTTTCTCTTTTTTATTCAGTCTGGACGCTTCTAGCGAAGAGTATTCATTCACCAAAACATTGAAAGGGAAACGACATATTTTTGTTCCATTTACCAAGTTCAAACTTACCAGTTTCTTCAATAAGTTTGGCGTCATGTCGGAATCCCGGTAAATGATTCAGTTCGTTCATCTTTTCCAACTGTTGAGGAAGATTGTTCACCTGAAGAATTAAAGGGAAAGAGTTATAGTGTCAACATTCAAAAGTTGTTTGACATTTGAGAGAAAACATTTAGTACTGTAGCTGAGACTACTCACAGGATAAAAGACGAAACGATTGCCCCGAAAAAAAAGTTCTGCAAATGAAGAGTTACCTTGTCTTTAAAGTAGAAGATAGATTGCCTGAGGAAAGCTCCAGTTTCCTTTGAATTCATGGCTAACTCCATGAACTTAGCATAGCCATCCATGCACCAAACCTTGGCTCTCTCCAGTGACTTTTCGTTGGTGTGTCGCCCACAGACCGCTGGGGGCCACTCCCATAGAGCGCCCGCGATCTCAGAAGTGATGCGTTTACCGGAGGAGACTGGGGAGGCGTACTCCTTCGCTAAAACTGTGACTTTGTACCTAACACAAGGCGATAATAAGGGGGGTTAATAAGACTGAATTCTCACAAATGATCTGATGATGTTAAAACCGCTAGTTTTATCCCCAACTTTTGTCGCTATTTTGTTTTCTTTGGTTTTTCATAAAAAAACAAAACAAAACAAGCCATTGATAAACTTACCCTTTATTCAACAACTGTAACGCACTGGTCATTCCAACAACCCCGCCTCCAATAATTAATACACGAGGAACTTTCTGAATGTTCTAGAATGAAAAGGAAAGAGTTGTAATCAGTTCTTCTGTAACTTTTCCCTTCCTTTGGTTATAATTCATGCCTTAGGATTTTGTATTTAGAATTCAATAAAGGAATGTACTTTGCTGTCAGTGCTGGAAACGGAGCCGAGAACTATCATCCATTAAGTATGGTGATAGCTTTTAAAAAGTCTTTCCGTCATAAGTGGACAATATTCAGAATTCTTACCTTTAGTTTCTTGGAGGTGTCCAAGGTTGTTCCAAACTGTAAAAAAGGCATGTTTTTGATGGAAGTTCAGTTTTCAAGCCTCTATCGTTCTGTTTTCTTGAGTCTTCAAGTTGATCTGGTTCACTTGGCAAATGTACTCCCCGTTTTATAGACAAGTCACACGAGGACGTATTGAAAAATTCGGAAATAGGACATTTTTTCTCACTTAACGCGTGACGTCAATATTCCTGAGGAATCTAACTCGTACTGACTTACGCAAACTCACCAAACAGGCGAAAGCTCACGTTTACTTTACACGCACACAAAAAAATTAGAATTAAAAACTCACCAACATTTACATGTATCGATGGGAGCTGTTTCTCGTGGGAGAGAAATCCAGAATATTTTGGAGCTAATTTGATTCAAGTCATATATGTAGTTTTCTTTTTTTGTCTTTTCTTTTGGTGGGGAAGGGGGGAGGGTGGAGGTGGGAGAGAACTGTCTGTAAGCTAAATCTTGGAATCCCGCACGTATCTGTTAATCGTACGTGATTTCCTCGCAAAGAAGTCGTAGGTGAGTACCGACACGTGGAAGATCCAGTGTCGTTGGATTGGGAATAAGATTATTAGCTCTGTATATTCTCTTGACATGTTTTTTCCATTCAAAAATTCTCAAAAAACGCTCTCTGAGAATGTGACTTATTGACTGTTGCGTCATCTCCTCGTAGGCTCCTCGAAGACGCTCCTTGTCATGTCCATAGCAACACACTAGCTGTTACGCAATACACCGGTCGTGTATTTCTACGTTACGCATGACTTTGCAATAAAAGTGCGTACGTTACGTGATTACCAGAAGTAGGGCTGCGACAATTAGTTTGTACTATCTATGCGTGAAGGAAAATTTAAAGGGGGCAGTCACGGTGTCTTTTTAAGATGGTTCGCAACCGAACGCTGGAAACAGCATGTTTTGCCCCCGTGGTTAGTCTGGCTCATGTCGATCAATACAGAACGTGTCATCAAAATGCTAATATAAAGCCGTCGGAAATGTAATGCCATTCAGCCGGGGACAATCACAGTGTCTATCTAAGATGGTTCGCAACCAAACGCTGGAAACAGCATGTTTTGTCCCAATTAGCCTGGCTCGTGTCGACAAATAGAGAACGTGTCGTCAAAATGCTAACATAGAGCCGTCGGAAGTCAAGTAAACCCATCACTACCGGGGTTGGGGTCAAATAACCTATGGTATTGACATTTCAAGTACACTGGGCTAAGGGCACGATCTCCGGATTTGCTTTTTAGAGTCAAAAGGTGTTTGCAGTTCTCTTCTGAAGACTAAACAAAAGGGATCGGTTGCTAAACAGTTACATGTCACGGGTTAATTTTCGGGTGTTAGAGACAGATGAAAATCAAAGTATTAAACTGCCTTGTCATTTGAACGAAGCGAGTTTAGTTGTGATGCCAGTCACTCGCGTCACTCCGTGACAATGGTAAATACGTCAAAATCATTCAGGATTTACTGATAGAACAACAACGAAGAATGAATAAAAGTTCTAAGCTGAAACATTTTTTTGCTGTGTTTATCCGAACCGAACCTTTAATGTTAATTTGCCCTAGTAGTGATGAAACCCTTCGATATTTACTTTTTGAGGAGCGCTGGATTGCCCGTTTGTGATCGCGTGATGAAACGTGACCATCGATTTCCGCTCACTAAATCAATTAGTTCTACTTTTGATCCAAGTCACTAACTTCACCTTAAAGCTTTGAAAAGTTTGAGCTCTAGATAGTTATTCTCTTTCCCTCAAAGGATCAAAGTCTATATGACGTGGAATGCAAAACTAAAATTTGAAGCAAAGGAACTCGTTTCTGACAATGTAAGTAATATTTGAATACATGCATTAACGTCTGTTGCCAAAGGCACAATAGAGGAATGTTTGGAGGAGACCTGCAGGTCAGGTAGTCACGTTCTTCCACCAATGTTTCCTTGGAAGTTTGTGAAAGAAAATAACACACCGGATGTTGAGATTAACTTTTTATTATCGATCAAGGGGGGATTGATTGTCAAAGTGCCGAAGACAATGCTTTGAACGAAGCTCACGTATTAACGTGCGGATTCGCAGATTTGGGCTAGCACGAATTTCGAAAACAAAAACACGTTATGTATATTATCTATGCCATCCATGAAAAGTGACTTAAAATCACGGCCAGAAGTTAACGATTGCGAAAAAAATAGGAGTAATTTTTTTTCTTAGTAAACGTGACTGTCATGAAAAGTACATGTTGCCTTGTCATGCATTCCTTGGGGACCATTGACGTCAGCTTAAAAGGGAGGACAATTGTCCATTTTCCGAATCTTCAATATCTCTGTGTTTCACATGGCTATATAACGGGAAAATATCGGCAAAAGGGACCTGATCAGCTTGAAGACTCTAAAAGAAAAAAGTGTTGAAGACGTACCTGAGAAGTCATCTTAAATTCGAGAAGCAGCCTCTAAGACTATGGCTCTCCAGTTTGGAAGAACTTTAGACAATACAAGGAAACTTAAGGTAAGGATTCTGACATGGAACTTACGGGAAAAAGACGAATTACCAATAAAATTATATGATATTTTCGAGGAAAGGCTTTGTTTGAAAATAAATGCCATTTATTGCCGTCGAGTATTGACTAAGTACATTTATAACATAGCTAGCAGAGCCGCGCAATCAAATTCAGTATACGTAAGCGTGCTCAAAATCTCGATAGTGCACGCTGATCGCGTGAGCAAATCGCTTCGCTAGAAATTTTTCTTTTCGCGCGAGCAGCCATTGTTAGCGGGGGGAAAAAGAATATATTTCGTGACAATAATGGATACAAACAGACTCGGCCCACCAGTACCAAAACGAAGACAATTTTCCGACCTTTTTCCTTGGGCTAGAGTTCTTAAATGAGGCAGAAAAAGAGAAAAACAACGGAAAAGGAGACTAGGCATCAGCGCAGTCACGATTCGCTTCACTGTCAGAGGGTGAATTGCAACAAATTTTGACAGAAAGACACTCTGGTAAAACCAAACAAATGACAAACTGGTCAAAACCAAGTCCTATTTTGCTTAATATTTCGCTTACTGCGAACAATCACCTCTGATAATGTTGTCCGTTTTTCGCGTCGGATTTGTAGCAGGCGTATAAAGGGGGGGGGGGGGGGGAAGATCGGAAAAAGTGCAGATCTTTCTCCTCCCCCGCCCCCTCCCCTTTATACGCCTGTTACACAGGCTAGCTATGTCATAAAACAATTGGTTCGTGCTTTTTACATTGTAGATGCACGTCAATCACTGAGAAATCCCCTCCTGACAGAGACAAGAAAAGAAAAAGCTTGTCTGAATTCTCTCCTTTTCATTGTAGAAGGCTCAAAAAGCTCCTCGTGTATTAATTATTGGAGGTGGAGTTGTTGGGATGACCAGTGCGTTACAGTTGTTGAATAAAGGGTAAGTTTATCCTCAGACTTCTTTCCTGACCGGCTGTGAAAAAAAGTAACAGACAGGATCAGCAACAAAAGCGGAAAGCGCTGAAAACATCAATCATGCGAAGCATATGTGACATTGACACGATCTTTTACTTACAAACTACAAATGTTTTGCTCATGTTTTTTTTTTTAGAAGCAAAACCTCACCGCGACAAAGTTTGTCTCTCCAATCATCACTAGCAAAGTGAGGCAAAGAGTTCAGAAAAAAAGATACTTATAAATGTTAAGAGCTTTGTACAATTCACACAGATTATAATAATGAGTTCTAACATCTTAAGCCAGGCTGGCGAATACAACTACAATAAATATTCAAATAGGAAAAAATCAGCGGTCAAATACGATTACGAAACGCTGCCATTCCATTTCTTGCAAAGCATTCTGATACTAGAATAAAATGAAGTAAATCCACGTTTTAGACGAATAAAATTGGGTTTTAAACCTGTCCACTCTTTAACAGAAAATAGGGACAACTCTTCAGGTGGTTTTTTTAAAAATAAATATGCAATGGCAATCTTCTTAAATACTCCATCGTTCCTAGGTACAAAGTGACAGTTTTAGCGAAGGAGTACGCCTCCCCAGTCTCCTCCGGTAAACGCATCACTTCTGAGATCGCTGGTGCTCTATGGGAATGGCCTCCAGCGGTCTGTGGGCGACACACCAACGAAAAGTCTCTGGAGAGAGCCAAGGTTTGGTGCATGGATGGCTATGCCAAGTTCATGGAGCTGGCCATGAATTCAAAGGAAACTGGAGCTTTCCTCAGACGATCTATCTTTTACTTTAAGGACAAGGTAACTCTTAGCTTCATTTACCGAACACTTTGATCCGTCGTAACGTCTTGGATCCAATTAGACTCAGATAAAACTATTTCTCACGATCTTGCTCTTTCCCTTTCTTTCGTCAGGTAAATAATCTTCCTGAACAGTTGGAAAAGATGAATGAACTGAATCATTTGCCAGGGTTCCGCCATGATGCCAAACTCATTGAAGAAACTGGTAAGTTAGATCACAGCAAAAATTCATTCATTGTTCTCGCTCTTTGCTATTTAGCTGCGAGGATCTAGAATCTATAAGAAAATTCCCATTATGACGTACTTCAAATTACCTTTGAATCAACGAGGCCTCGGTTTTTTTTCTCCTTTAGGCGTGAACACACACACGGGTGTTGTGGACGCATATCAACACATGGCTCCCATGGTTGACACAGTCACCTACATGCAGTGGCTTTACAAACAGTGTCGTGAAAAGGGCTGTCACTTTGTACACGATGAGATTCACGGATTGTTGAGGGATCAAGCAGAAGACTTGAAAAAGAAATACAAAGCTCAGTTAATCTTTAACTGCTCTGGACTCAACGCCAAAGAATTGGCAGGAGATGAAGATGTTTACCCTCTGAGAGGTAAATAACCACTTTATTTCTTGGTTGTGCTTTTCACCCCTACAGTAAGAAACAAGAAATGAGTTTTGGCCCCGATTACCGATCAGCCTTTCTATTTTGTCATTACAGGCGTGATTTTAAAAGTGAGAAATGACGGAAGTTTGATGCCCAAACTCAATCACTCCATGTGCATCTCTATAATCAAGGAGTTTGATGAGTCAGATAAGGAAGGACAAAGCTTCGTGTTCATTTTACCAAGAGGTGACGACAAACTGTGGTTGGGTGGAATGGTGCAACCTCATCAATGGGACAGAGATCTGACGCTCGACTATCCACCAATCAGAAGAATGTTTGAGAAGGTAAAGGAGTTCTACCCACCCCTCCGTAACTATGGAGACGATGATGTAGAGGAAGTGTTGGTTGGCTTGCGTCCTGCTCGCCATGGTAACGTTCGTCTTGAGTGGGATCCTGTGTGTCCTTCTCTTCTGCACAACTATGGACATGGGGGCTCTGGTGTGACTTTCTCGTGGGGCTGTGCTATTGAAGCGAGTGCTATGGTGGATCGTGTTTTTAAAAGACCACAGATTTATCTCTCAAAGCTTTGAACATTTGTTATCGTATTTTGAGTTAAAAACTTTGTGAGTTCAGTTTAAAGAGCTAATAGGATATGAGTCATGAATCCTGAGCTGTGTGATGAGGGCGTTTTGATCGAATCGAGAAGTTCACTTGTAAATTGTATATTTTATTTATAACAGAAAATATAAATTATAATAATTTTTAAAGAAATTTGTAATTTATTTTTTATCATGGAGTTGGAAGCAAATATTTAATAAAAGTCATTATATTTGAAATAATATCTTGCTTATATTTGACACCCGTATATAAGGCCAGGTGAAAGCGATTCACCTTTTAATCTTAGCGCTAGAGGTCGCTAAAACTCAGGGCCACTCCTTCCCGTTTTAATCCATCATCCAGAAACGGATAATGAGATTGACTCAGCTAGAGGATGTTAGTTTGATAGAACACCAAATTCTCCTGACCAGTTCAAAAGGAAACATACTGTTTCTGTAAAAGAGAATTTGTGCTTTAGATGTTAGGAGTTACTGTCCATTTTTAAACCAAAGAATAGCGGTCGGTCGAGTAACTAAGACTACCGCGGCCGAAAGAAAAGAATATTACAGAAGTGGAAAATGACTTTCGTTCGGTTGTTTCGCTTTCAAATTAAAGGGAGGTGATATCTTATGGCGTATACCCGCTGAAACGGATCTGCTACTTATATTTCACTCTTAGAAACTGTTCGGAAGCCACTATGACAGTGACTCAGATAATCGGAGAGGATATAATTCCCGATTTCTTTGCAAACGACGTCCAGCTTTTCTAGACTTCCTAGATAAATCATAATCTTTTTCCACACACAAGCGGAGCCCAAGAGTCTTAATCTAACTTGCGCGACAAAGAATGCTCCGATGAAACCCAAAATTTCCCTGCACATCCCCTCTGAACTCATAAGGAGCAGATACGGAGTGCTCATCCTTGGGGTTCCCCGCTATTCACTGACGGTTAATACCGGACGTCGCACTGTGGTAACTTTCGTTTGAGTTCTAAGACATCTTGAGTGGTGATACTCCTACAATTTAGAATCTCTAACTCCTTGAGATCCGTCAAGTTCCGCGATATAAGAACTAATGTCTTATTGGTTACATGGGAACAGTTAAGAATGTGCAATATTTGCAACCAGCGGCAGCGCAAAATTATGCTATTTAATCCTTGTGATGTACAGTCACGACAGTCGCCGAGATAGAGATCGGTTATAAAAGGTATGTTTTCGGCAATAGCAGTCAAATAATTGTCCTTCATTCTTCCTGAATATAATTTGAATCGTCTCAACTTTTGACAAGTTTCTGCGATGGTGGGAATGAAACCGCCATGAATGTTGTATGGATTAAAACAGTGCTCTCCGACAATGAGAGTTTGTAAGTTTGGGCTTTTCTCGGCAATCTTCGCAACGCCGACGTCGGAAATAGATGTATCGATCATTTTAAGGAACGAGAGATTAGGAAAAGGTTTTAGGTCTTCCGGTGAGAGTGTAAGAACGTCTGTGATGCTGTATAGACGTTCCAGGTGCACTTTTGACAGGGTTAAATGACAAATTTGGAACACGGCACGGACTCCGCGGTCTGAAATCTGATGGCATTCCCGAACAGTGAAAGACTTGAGATTTGGACAGCAAAACGGGAGGGCAAATAATGCGTCATCAGTGATAAAACAGCACCATGTAAGATCAATGGCTGTCAGCCCGGGGAAACAAGAGCATAATCTCCATAATGAGAGGTCATCTACCACTGGTTCGCCCTCGTCAAACGGGATGACGTCATGAATGGAGATCGCTTTTAAATCTTTTACGCTGCTACACACAGACACTATCATTCGATGGCAGTTCCCTCTACTCCCTAACTTAACATTTTCCAAGTTTGGGCACTGCTTTAACAGTCTGTCAAAACCTTGTTCTGACACTCCGCTAAGAAAAACGTTTAGCCTTTTTAGGCGCATGCAGTTTGAGGCTATCGCGTTCATTCCTGCGTCGGATACTTGAAAGCAGCCTTCCACGTTTAAATCACGGAGATCTGCGCAATTTTGCGCGACTTTTTGAACAACGACATCTGTGAGCCACCGGCAGTCGCTTACGTCTATTTGCTGAATAGTCTTACCCCAGGCTGTGATCCAACCTTCTAGGATATTGTTATTGACCTTGCTCGATAAGAAGCTATCCTCACTAAGATCTATACTCTTCCACACACTGTAGTCTTTCAGAAGGTAGTGCCACCTCCAACACACCCGTCGCAACAGGAGGCGTTCTTTGATCGTGAATGTACAAAATATTTGTAATATTATTGAATCCGGGAGATCATGGAGCACAAAAGATGTATGACCTTCATCCATGAGTCGAAAGTCGCTTGAATTCACTTCGCCGTCAAATAAACTGCTGGTAATATGTATTGATAGTAACCTTAAGTACTTGGAGATTTCTCTTCTTATTAATGACGTCATAAATGACCCTAAGTGCGCGCGCCACTGCTAATTGAGGAGTTGCAGGTAAAAAAAATCTTTCTGATGCTAATGGCAGCTGCAATTCGAGAATATTTCCCCAAGCACTTACTTAAAATCTTCACCGACTAATTTTAGGTGACAATAACAGTCCCCCCCGGCCCCCCCCCCCACCTACAATTCGATGGCCGAAGTGCCTTTCCCACCGCTCACCGTGAAAGGAGACGGAGAAATTTAGCTGTGGAGCGTAAGAAAATAATTGTGATTAGGAAATTTCTGTCTCAGAGGGCTTCTAGGAAATAAGGAAGGTCTCACGCGCTTATTTTTAAGGTCCACCGAAACAAATTTCAACTGGAACCAACCGCGAGATTTGTTGGTGATGGCTATGCGCCTTTCTTGATTGATTTCAGCGGAGAGACTGGCACTACAGTCCTCCATAAACAAACATGGCGGACGAAGAAGAGCAATTTTGGGAAATCTCTTCTTTTGTGTTCAGTTTTATCGTCAGAGGAGTGGTAGCTGTAGCTGTGCTGTTTACTGCAACTTTTTTGACCAAATTTTTCAGCCAGGGGAGTGATAGTCATATTTCAGTCCCAGTTGATACAAATTTTTGTCAATCTTCGGAATGCCTTCGATGCTCTCACAATTTAATTAAATCGCCATCGGAAACAGCTGAGATATTGTTTTCAAAACTGGACGAATTTGCACGGATGAAATCGGACAAGGGTGGACTTGATCGCCTTTTTAAAGGAATCGAATACAACAGGACACACAAGAAGAGGAATAATCTCTCATCCGCACAAAAACCTACAGTGTTTTATCTAGACGGATTGTCTAGCAAACCTTGGCATGACTGCCTCTCAGATCAACCAACAACTTTGGTCTGTTCCGAGAACTTTGAGAAGATACGGTCAGAATTCAACCAAATTCGATTTGACGTAAGTGGTGAAGGATGGGTTAAAAATTCAACTCCCGAAGGGGAATGGTTAGTTTATCACTTGATAAATCAAGGGAAAAGAGTTGTCCGAAATTGCAGGAAGTGCCCGAGAACCGTGGAGATCATTGAATCTATCGAATCATCTGTGAAAGGATGCTCTTTTGGCAATGCGCTGTTTTCAGTTGTTCGAGCTGGAACACACATAACTTCTCACTACGGCCCAACAAATTGTAGGATTAGGTGTCATTTGCCTCTTTTTGTTCCGGACAATTGTCACTTGTGCGTGAACGGCGAACAGAGAAGGTGGAATGAAAGAGAACTTTTACTGTTTGACGATTCTTTTCTTCACGAAGCGTGGCACAAAGGTTTGAACGGTGAAAGAGTTGTCCTCATGTTAGATCTCTGGCACTCAGAGATCACAGCATTGGAAAAGGAAGCACTTGCATATATGTTCCCACCAAGTTAACACGTGGCAGACGAACAATAACTCTCCCCTCTATTGGTTTCATGTGAAATGAAACACCAAAAGGTCCAGTTTTAAAATAAAGAAGTTTGCAGGCCTCTATTTGAAAATTTTGCAAATCACACCTACATTATGGAGTGGCACACTCTTCTTTTTCTTTACAGTCTTTAAATTGAAGTTTTAAATCTGAGCATATTTCCATCCAAGATGTCAGTTTCCCAGTTCCTTTGAGCTGATATTAACCTATTGACGTCCAGTGCACCTGTATGCGCCCATGGGGACCCACACCCTTTCTACGCCTTGTGACGTCATCACTTTTAACCCTGGAGCACGACTTTGAGCACGGACTTGAACAGGTTGAAAATATCTTACAAATGATACCAGAATGAGCGCCATTGAGTGAAGGAGATTGGAGAAATGGCCAAAAAACCATGTAACTTTGACCTGAAAATCTGCACGAAAATCTTGTTCCATTACCCACCTACCTTTCTGAGCATGTGCTTTGAAAATAATGAGTAGTTTCCTAAAAAATGTCTACACCAAAATGAAACCTACTAAATTTCCAGCAAGTGAGGAGAAACTTCAGGCAACGAGTGGAGAAACAAAGGGCAGGAGAAAGAGAGAAAAGTAAAAGTCATAAGTGGGGCATCACTTTTCAACTCAAAAACTATCTCCAAATTTTGCTTTCTACGTGTGCCCGAGATTTTCAGGCTGCCATTTTGCATTTGGATCGAAAGGCCGTCGAGTGTACGAGCTGTCAAGGGGTTTTTGGTCAGTTTGAGCTTTTAAAACCACAACAGTGACCCGAAATCTGCTCGACTAGCTTCAAAACACAGTTTTCCACAAAGGCTGCGGCCATTAATGGGTTAAGATCAAGTCCAGGAAACAGATCCCACTATTAAAATTGGCTCCCACTAGAATTTCCTTTTTTTTTAACCAGGGATTTCTAAATGTTGCAAGGAAAAAAAAAAACTTGACCATGTGTTTATTTTAATTAGTTAGTAATCTGTTACCTTTTTCCAAAGAGTTATTATTTTCTACTTCAAATAAATTATTCAGATGCTATAGCTTGACTGAGTCATTTACAGAAAATACTGAAAAAGTGAAGGTTAAATCTGTTGTCATGACCAGTCGATAAACAAGTATGGGACCCAGTTCTGATCTAGATTGATTTACCAGTATTTATTTTTCACTGGTAAAATGTATTTTAGACATACTTTTATTTCATTTTTATTACACACTTGATACTTTTTCTTATTGCCTGCTAGTAATTTGCTTCACAATTAATTTTTTTAGGAAATCATTGGGTTTTTTTTTTTAATCCTCTTCACTAAACTATTTCTTAAGGTCTTTCAAACTGTTTGATTCCATGATACATTGTGTGCTTCCCATCTCATCAATACCTCCAACAAAATTGCTAGTCAAGTTCAGTTACAAAAATCAGTTAACATATCATTTACCAAAGCTATAACAGCATTTTCATGACTTTTCATACAATGTTGTTTTGACATTTTCTACAACCAATGATTGACAAGTTGGTTTAAAAATAATCTTAAAACTTTCTACGATGCACACTTGAAATTTTCACAACTTTCTCATGATCTGCATAAACCATGATTCATAACCAAAACACAGCTATTTTTCTAACACCAGTTATTTGTTTGCATTAGGAAAATCAAAGTTTGACAAGACTATATACACAATTTGATTGACAGTATGTTACTTAGTATTATATTACAGTGACTTCTGGATCATCTTCAACACCCTGTGCTGCCAGCTCTGCAAGAACATTGTCCAGATAGTTTGGGTCAGGAAAGCCATGTCCCATGTGGTTTGAAAATGGTTCTGTTTTGTGGTGGATTTCATTCCAGACAACTGTACCATCTTCTCCAGTTGTTGAGGATGTACCAATGGTAAAAGTTAATCTTCTTTTCCAAGCTTTTTTCAAGAGCTTCAACACCTGTCCAGAGAAGTTTCAATTCAGTGATTAAATTTGGACTGCATTATTACAGTTCCAGTGTTACATTTTACATGAATACAGACTGCAAGAGAGCACATGCACAAATATGTTAAGCAAACAACAGTACCTTTCTTCCCTTCTCATTATCTGGCAGGTAACATGACCTTGGGAATCCTCTGGCACTGTACCTTTTCCCTGGATTAGGATGTTCCGGTCCCTAAGATTAACCAAATAACCAAAATAGAGAGAAA
This sequence comes from Stylophora pistillata, assembly GCF_964205215.1. Classification (NCBI taxonomy): domain Eukaryota; kingdom Metazoa; phylum Cnidaria; class Anthozoa; order Scleractinia; family Pocilloporidae; genus Stylophora; species Stylophora pistillata. Next base: position 4,530,301 of record NC_142531.1, read on the forward strand.
TTTTCGACTGGGTGTCAAAAGTAATTTGGGATTTCTTTGGTTTTACTTTACTTCATTCAGTGATTGGTCTAGAAAACTTACCCTACTTTCCTAACCAGTCAAATTTAAGATATCATTGGGCAGCTGTGGTTTCCTGCATTTCAGGTAGTTTATTTTTTTTATGTTAGAGTTCTGAACAACTCCTTGTGATAATTCCCCAGACAACAATGATTATTAAAATTTACATTTTGCAAAAGGTTAATAGGGGTTGCCATCAGGAAAGACCAGTTGAGTAGAAAGTGAAAGACTAAAAGGGGTAAAATAATAATTATAATAATAATAATAATAATAATAATAATAATAATACCTGTATTCCACTGTGGAAGTCATATACAATTGTGATCATTCCACAGTCTGCATGGCCTGGAAGGCTTCTGGGTGAGCGAGTGATATCCATAGTGCCATCTTTGGGCTGATTACCATGCTTAATACCATGAATTGCTTTACAAGTTGGGCACTGCAGACTTCCATCCTATGATTCCAGGTAAAAAAAAAATACTAAGCATATTCAGCTCTCAGGTCAAAAAATTTAACTGGTTTGGCCATTCTTTTAACCATCTTCTATGAAACCCGCAACTCCATGATTGTTTAAAAGACTGCCACAAAAAGTCTTGACTTATAACGTTTGAATTTCACACCTTTTTAAATCTTTGAATATTAAAAATTCACACCTGAAAATTGTATATGTGCATTGCAGTTTAAGAAATGAATATGAAATCCATCCTTACAGTAATGCATACTACTTATTACAAAGTAGTGTTCATTACTGCAAGGATCACTTTCACATTCAATTCAGGACATCATTGAGCTTATTTGGAGGGAAATTATGGGGAAACTATCCCCAATTGTAACTCTTAAAACAATCTAATATAACCGTAAAATACAAGTACTGTGAGTATTATATCTTCCCATCTTACTTTGGCTCCACTATCATACATTGCTTGAAGACAAGAGGCATGAAACACATGTTTGCACTGGTTCAACTCTTTGATATTCGGAGATTGCGCTTTCCCACTGTCTTCAGTTTCATCGTCAAATGAGGAGATATTGCAGAGCTTTTCAAAACAAATAGCACAGTCCTGTAGATAACAAAAAGTAAAAGAAAACCTGTATCACCAAACAAAAAATCAAGCTTCAATGACGAATGACAGGAAACAAAAAAAAGAAACAAAAATAGGTAGGCAGATAAATTGTTAAAAAAATTAGCAGTTATGTTCTATAACAATTATGATAAATACCTCATCTGGAGCTGTTTCTACATCATTACAGAATTCAGAAAGGGGATCAGCAGCTGTTGCACCAACATCTAAAGAAAGAAGTAAAAAAACTTTGAAGAAAGCCTTCATTACCTTTCAGTATCCATCAAGTGATGTCTTCAATTAGGATCCAATACCATCTTCTCCTACTTAACACCATAAGAATTATATGGCTGACAGTGAGGAGAATTATCAATTAGATCTTGGTGGAATGGTTAATGGCTTGCATTTTGGCTCTCATCCATGAGTTTTACAAGCCCGACACTCAGATAAACTCTTGTCAGGAAGCGCTGGAAATAGATAGGCCTCCTGGTGGTGTATTAGAACGTTTTAAAGATTCAGTCCTTGTATCTAATTTTCATTTTTTCTTGCATTTCAGCTCTTATCAACGAGTTTTCAATAAGGCCCCTACTCCCTCTCTGATAGGCCTCATCTTTGGAGATGATAGAAATTAATAAGTCCTCTGGGAACTTAGAACTCTTTGACTCCCAGGAGTAGCCAAAACAGAAAACTGCAAAATACCAGTCTCCTTTCCGATATAATGGAGCAAAAACTTGGAACTCTCTACCATCCATAATACGGAATTCTGAAAGTCTTTTGTACTTAAAACAGTCGTTTCAAGCTTATTTTAGAATAACTTCTAGTTAATTAACTTACTTGTAAATATTCTCGTAGTTATATTATACATTTGTTTTATACTGTATCATGTGTAATTGTATTTTAATTTTCATATGCAGAGCCCCATTTAAACCAGCATATGCTGAACTGGGCATCTCTGCTAAAATATTGTTGATAAATAAATAAATATATTTAACAAATGGTAAACACCACAGCGTACACTATTGAGTTATGGATGCACACGGGAGGTTGCTAAGCACAAAAGAAGTGTAAGAGTCGCTCGAGGCGATAGCCGAGAGCGACTCTAGCTTCTTGAGTGCTTAGCAAACCTCCCAAGTGCATCCATAACTCAATAGTGTACACTGTGGTGTTTACGATTTGTTTTATAACATAACATTGATACATTGTAGCTAAAGAGTTCCCTTTTATTTAACAAATCTTACGCGAACAGAAAAACCAAGCACGTGCTGAAAAATAGTCTTTGCATTTACTCACGTCAGCAGCATACACCCACGGGCAAATGGGGGACGCTAAATTGACCAATCAAAGTGCGCGCTTTACTTTGGTTATGTTATAAAAATAAACAGAATTTCTCCTTACAAAACCAATACAGTTCAAGGCTTTGGTCTAGCGGCGCCTGGTGACCCTTGGCACCTTACTTTTACTATTGGATGACTCAGGAATCTTAGTTTTTTTCATAGAAAGCATATGCTGGGCACCCTGGATTTCACAGTTTTAGAGCACTGAGCTCCCTTCAATTTTCCTTAGAGCACAGCCTTGCAGTCTCAAGCAGAAGGGTGACGAGACAAAAGAAACAGATCGATGAGGAGATATTGTCTGATTTAACACCAAATTCTCAGAGATACCAATAAATCAAATATACAACAGACAGTATAGAGAATTAAAGTTTAGATCATGGGAGTAAAATAGTTTTAAGCATCAGGGTTAGCCCTTAAACTCCCCCAAAAAAACCTGAATGGGAGTCATCATCAAAGTCACAAGATAAAATAATGATAAAAGGGCTGATTACTTTACCTTGAGAATCTTGAACCTTCATCTTCTTTATTCTCTTTACAGTACTACTGGTTTTTGAACTTTGCCTAGTAACAGTGGGTTTGGAAGGTGTGGTATGCTTAGAGGCCAAACGACCATTCACAGAGGTCAAGGTATTTCCTCTGCTGTTGGAGGATGCACCAGTACTTTTCAAGGTTGATGTCTTTTCTCTAATGTTAGAGGATGCACCAGTAGTTTTCAAGGTCAAGGTATCCTTTGGATACTTCTGGTGTGTTAATCTCTGCACATACCTTTCAAAATGTGTATGAATATTGATCTGTTTTATTACATGTCCTTGAAAATCCACATAGTTTGGAATTGCAACAGGTGAGCTTGACAAATCCAACCTTGGCATATTAGACTTGTATGCTTTTTCAATTGCTTCTGATGTTGGAATGTCATATGCCGCCCAAGTGATATCATTATGCCACTCCCATCTTATTCCATATCCTGGTAATGAGTTGCTTGAATAAACAGATCTCCTGACCTTTCGTAATGTCCCTGGAATTCAAGTATTAAGATTTTGAATTCCCAAAGCTGCTGTTGGTTTCTGTGTAGTACTTGACAAGTATAAATATAGTCTTTATTTCAGTTCAAAAGATAAAAACACACATCTTATGTTACAATATATTTAAAACTAAACTAGACTGTGCTTAAAAATTAACCTGTTTACAAACGTGTATTTGGTATAATTCTGATATTTGGAGGGTGAACCAGCATAATTTCCATGTATAACACTCTATCTCCTTGTATATTAATTATAATACATACCATAAACTATTCAAATGCTAAGGCTAAGTGCTTGTTTCTCAGACATCCCTTGAGTTTATATTTAAATTACTTCCGGTTTCAAATATGAGCAGCTTTTGGATTGGCTAACTTTCGTTGAGAAACTGACGAAACTCAAAAGATCGAACATAGTAGTTGAACTCTTACCAGTTTCCATTCTCTGTTGTTCCATTTTATTTAGATCAACTTCATAGCAATGTAAACCATGGAAGTGTTTCCCTTTGAAGCTTACGGTGGACTTACTGGATTTCCCTTGCTCAAGCATTGAGTACTTCTTTTCTAAGTACTCAACAACATCCGCTTGGTAAGGAATCCAGAGACCATGTCTTTCTTCCCACTCCCATACTACCACACCGCTTTGCTGAGAGGTAGAACCCATCCCACAAAACAAGGAAATAGGCTAAGAATTCAAGTCAGATTTGGTAAAAGACGCATGCGAGACCAAAAACAAAACTGTCCCTTCGGGCTCTTGGGGCTTGGCAACCACGCTTCTCTGCCTCTTCATCAATAGATTAGAAAATCTGATTGGTGTATTGTATATTTTGATAGCCAATGAAGTTAAGACTTTTATTGTCTATGACGTAAGATGATTTGTGACGAAACCAAACCGGTTTCGTCAAGAAATATTTGTTCTGCTGCTCGTGGCAACGGGGAAGCAGCCATCTTGGAATAGATGGTCAACGAAGGTGAAGGGCTAGCTTTACGTGCTGTGATATCCGTTTGATCGCATCTAAACACCGACAGGACTTCAGAAATGGCTGGAACGCTAGCTCAGGCTCGTGTACAGCTTCAGAATGCTGAAAGTTCTATCCTTTTTATGCAACAAGAGCACGCAAAAACATTGCAGGGACTCTATGCGGAGATCAACAAGCTCCAAAAGAAATGTGGAGGTACAAATCGTTAATTTGGTTAAGGTACACCTGATTTCTTGGGCGTAACGTTTTCCTTTTTTCTTACAGAACTAACTTTTAAACTGGCTATGAGCGCTACAACTTCAATCGACAATGAAGGTATGTACTATTCGATCCAAACGAATTGGATTAGAACAACTGAACAGATGTTTTTTCTTGGCTTGGTCTTATAAATTATTCTTTGAGTAAAAACAACTTTCGGAAAAAATTAATCATTTAACTTTACCGTACAATATCGTCTAATTGGTCGGACTAATGTTTATAGCACTTAAATGTGGTATTTCTCAGTTTCTGTTGATTTGACGAGATAGGAGACTGTAGAATGACAGATTTGCCGGTAAATTTATCACCGATGGCAGTGTCCAAAATTATTTGCTTCATAAAGAATTATGCCATTTCTTTCCGGTTTTTAATTATAATGTCACCTAGTTTTAATCTTCTGTCGAGTAAAATGACGAACTTCCTACAGAGGCAGTTCTCGTAATCTTGTAATTTTTAAATGGCAGACTCGAAGATATGCGATAATTTAGTTAAAAAAATTGGATTCTACCTTGTGTCACAAATTTCACCCCTTCATTGGGCAAATGCCAAATCTTTGACAAATTAGTAGTGTTTGACAACATTCCAAAACTTGTAGTTGTACCCGTCATGCAACTAAGTCATTTAGGTTGAAAGGTTGTTTACCATAGGAAGTTCATTGTACTTAAATATTTCACCAATATTACTTCTTTTCTCTGAGATTCAGGAAAGGTGGGAAGAACATGTTTATATTTTTCTTTTGCTTAATTTTGCAGGTCAAATAAAACATTCTGTAGATGAGTCACAAAAAGTACTGGCTGAATTGAAGACCGAGAACATTGAACTTAAAGGAATTATTGAAAAGAAGAACAAAAGAATTGTTGTTCTGGAGGCTCAGCTGAAAACACTGGATCAAAAGTATGTCAAGGATTTATCAGAAAAAGAATCTAATCTGATAACTGTGTTAAAGGAACTTGAAAAGAAGTCAGACACTGTAGCATATCTGACCTCTCAACTTCACAATAGCAAAATACGACAGTCTGGAAGACATCATCAAAATCAGCCTTCCACAGGGAAAAGCATCATTGAAGTTGCTAAGGAGTCACAAGATACAAAAATAGAAAGTAATATAGCTGTGGAGAATGGATCATCACACACAGATACCTCAGGGGGGACATCCTCCAGAACACCTGTACCACCAAGACAGGGTACTCCTTCCAATGTTCATCGACGGTATCGCAGGTCTACTACATCTCCTGTTCCTCAATTGTTAGGTACTAAGATGAAGACTTCAAGAGCTGTTGGAATCCAAGCCTCGCCAAATGAGATCCAACTGAATGTAGCACCCATGAAATCAACCAAAGGCATGCCCTTGCGTCCAAAGCGAGCTTCTTCTCCTTCAAGACCAGGGCTAGGAATTTCAAAAGGTATACAGCGTTCTGCTGGAAGGGACAGACCATTACCTGATGATTATGTAGAGTTCCTAAGAACTGGAACCAGACCAGATCCGCAGGTAGTGGTAAGGGCTGTACCAGAACCCTTGCCACCAATTTCTGCAAATGAAAGACTAGCCTCGACACCAAAAACTCCATACGCTGGAAGGGTTCAAATGAACAGGGTGCATTCCTCCCAGGGGGTACCTGCAACAATCTACACAGATGGGTCTACTGCCGTAGAGGATGTGGGAAAAATTATTGTGTCACCACTAAGTTCACCTGAAAAAGGGTGGCGGCACAAGCAGCAATCGCAACAAAATGGACCAGAATGAATAAATGAACTGTATTATATTGTACATATTGCCATTTTTTGATCAATGTATTCATAAGCCTGAAGTCATTTGTTTTGAGAAGTAGCATGTACATTTTAATGTAAATAGTGTGTATATGTTTCAATTCCTTGAGCCTTTTATTCTGTTATTATCATCTGTTTTAGTGAAATAGTCTTGAAGATGTGTTGATAATAATATATAATGGAGGATCAAAGAGTTGACAAATGTCTCATCGATTAAATGTGTACATTAGATTCTTATTTTTTATGTGATGGTTTTCTTGTTACTCTCCTAAAACTTAAAGCTTTTTAGCAGAGGTTTGTAAAAAATCTCAAATGTTTATTTGTACAGTTATGCTTAGACAGGGACAAAAGCCAACATAGATTACTGGTAATTACTTTATAGATAGAAACTGTGCATATATAGACTTGTAGCATAAAACTGTTATGATATCAAAACTGAAAGTGTGACTTGACTTTTGTGGTGAGATTGTGAACAACCCAAGCAGGTGTGGATGTTGGCATCCTTACCTACTTGAAGTTGTACTGAAAGCAATAAAGAAGTTGCTTCTTTATCTGACCTTTTTGTCTTTCCTTGTCTGTTTTGCTGGAAATAAGTGGATAGAGGATTTCTGCAAAGGCACACAAAAACTACAACATGCTGTTGGGGCTAATAAAAATCCTTATTTTTATTTTTTTGATTTAAAACTATTCAAGACCGGGAGACCAAGGACAAAATTGATATTGACCTGAAACATCAGTGACAAGGTGATTACTTTAGGCAGTAGATCTGTTTTAGTTTCATTAAAAACAGGCAGTAGAACAACTCAGGTATCTATCCTCTATGTCTAGAGATCTTGTGGTTTTCATTACAGTTGCAGTTTTTTTCACCTCAAAAGAGCTTGACAATTAGTGAACCAACAAATTATGGTCAATGAGATACAATGAAAATATATGAAGTTCATATATTTTGTTCTGCGGTATTAGATACATATGATGCACGATCCTCGCAGTAGATAGGCGCTATTTAAGCAATAGCGAAAATCAGACCTGAAAAAAATCAGGCCTGTACGGGATTCGAACCACTGACCTCTGCGATATTAGTCCAGCGCTCTACCAATTGAGCTAAAGGTCAGTGGTTCGAATCCCGTACAGGCCTGATTTTTTTCAGGTCTGATTTTCGCTATTGCTTAAATAGCGCTATCTACTGCGAGGATCGTGCGTCATATGTAAATTATGGTCAATTGACCTCTTCATCCACAATTACCTGATGAAATTCTTCAGGAACAATGGTTACAAAATGAAAATATAGTCTTGAGGTTAACATAACTTCATTTTTAAAGAGAACCTTAGGATTCAAAAACTAGAGAGAAAAATGAACAGCTTGAATTCTTGTCTGTGTTTCTAATAGTAGGCTTACCATCACTTGACAGGAATATACAAATAAAATGCAAAAAATATTGCCATGTCTGTTGTTTTTTTAAATTTTTGTTTCTGTATCCACGAACCACAGGGACACTGAACTATGAGGTTTACACGGAAATCTTACCGTAAAAAAAAAAACGGGGGCAATTTAGAAAATGAACCCTTGATTTAAGGTGTTGTTCCTTCGTAGTCTTCTGAGAGTGGAAAGATGTGCTTCCTGTGTGTTCTGAGGCGACTGGGGCGAATGAGTAATATCCCACAATTCTTTAGTGTTGCACATGCTTGTAAGGAAACAAGATGGCGCTCTTCTGTTCAAGTAAGTTACCCTCGACTTCCCTTTCAAAACCGCCTTAAAACCTATCCGATCTTGTAATTTCTACTTTTGTCACTTAAACGAATAACTACTCTTTGCACACTGTCTTTCCTATTGGGAATTTTGATGAGCTATGTCGAAATTCAAGGTAATGTCATGTTAGTTCTTGCCGGTGTTCTCGTAGTAATAATTTTTGGTAAGTGTGGTGTGAATGAAATGTTGTTTCCGGATGTAATGTTAAGGTGCAGGCACCTTAATTCATGGCGTTCATGGTACCTCGCCGTCATTTTTTCGGTGTGATAGTCTTGTTAAAGCTTGATCGTGCAAAGTGAGCGCTAATTTGATTCTTTCGATTCTGTACCATCAGAAATTTGAGAATCTTCGAAAAAAGTTTATTGAAATTCGATTAACTCTGCTCAGAAGGCTATGATTTCTTCCCACCTATTTGATTGATAACATTTTCTTAGTTCAAATTGCGATCAAGGTTTAACATGGTAATCAGTGCAAGTAAGAAAGCATCTTCATGAAATATTATGATTATTTTATCGTCATATCCTTCAATTTGGCGGTTGGATATGTGTAACATGCATGGACTCTAAGTAGCTTCAAAAAAGGTAAACAAAGTTGTGGGTTGAAATACTGTAGATGGCTCTATTTGTCTTCACAATCTTCATTTCACAAAGACTGGCAGTCTTGTTGAAGTCAAGTAAGTGAAATAAATATTGTATGAATTTGTCCAATTCACAGTCAGCAATGAAGTCCCTGAGCACCCATGTGTCTCACCTTCTTCAAACTGTGTGTTTGAGAGGAGGCTTATTGAAAAGTATATTGCCGAAAATGGAACTGACCCAATAAGCGGTGAACAGCTTTCAGAGGAGCAGCTTATTGACATCAAAGGTAATTTATAACATGAAAAGTCAATACTCTTTCTTTTTTATTTATTTATTTATTTATTTATTTTTTGTCAATACTCTTTCTTACCCAGTACCCTTCATTTATGTAGGTTATTTTTCAAGAATTTAGTTTAACTAAGGCCTTTTTGCTCTTAAAGGCTCATTTCCATCCGAGATCCTTTGCAGTCGTTTGTTTTTGTTTTGGAATCGCGCTATTGTTAAATGGCGAACTCTGCTTGTCATTCACAAACACTATTAAAAAGAAAAACAAAGATTTGGTGAAGAACACAGTAAACAAATTTGCAGCTAAATATTTGAGACTGAAAAATCATAAATCAAGTCTGTGTATAAAACTCGTACAAAGCTTACCTGATGTTGAAGGAAATTGTTCGGCTTCAACACCAAATAAAATATAAACAAATAACCAATATTGGCCAAAACTGATTTACTTTACACATTTCAATTATAGAATAATGACTTGTACAACTGAGATCGCTTACATACATATCTCAGAATCTCAAGTAAAAATCAGTCAAATAATTATTCTCACCTCGAAAAATTCTCCCCTGAGTCTCTGGTTCCATTGTAGGAACAATGCAATAACATTTCTGCAAAAGCACTGTCTGTAGTGTTACCGAAACCCATGGTTGTTTTCCTTGCCCTCCATAAATCATACACAGACTCGCGAAGTCAAATAACCTTTGCCGAGCCAAGCAGACTCGGCCTTCCTCTAGACCGCTTCTTTGGCGGCATCAACTTTTCAAATGACATTTTTCACCGTCATGCATGTAAGAATTAAAAACTATTTACTGATATAGATACGTTAGTTTGTTGTTTGCACATGATCCAAGGTGGAACTTTGAAAGCCCTAATTAGTAAGATGGAAGAAGATATCAAAGCAATTCCGCAACTACGAGGAAAATAGCATATTTTTCATATATGAAAAATGATCCGGGCGCGCAAGGCATCTCGGTTGGAAATGGGCCTTTAATATGAAAGAACCTTACTAACTCAAACCCTGCTGACCCAATATGCATATTCTCCTAACTGTTGTCAATACATTTCCCATGGAAATGTTAAGGAGAATCTGTTTAACAATCAGGAGGTTCTTAAGTTGGTGATTATTTCCTTTATTCTCTTGACCTTAATTATTGATTCAGCTATGATGCTGTATAGATAATTAAGATGTCAATCTTTTAGAGGTCTTTAAGGGTTCAATCAAATATCCCTCTTAGTTGAGGTGTAAAACCATTTCATGGAGGAACATATTTTCATTCATTTAACATCCACTTTTGTGATCTCATTCTATGAAGAACCACTTAGCTTTGATTCTATTATAGAGTGCCTTTTTTAACTAAGCTGTGAGAATACTTGTGTTATGATGATTTGATTCAAAAGGATACCAATTTTGAATTTTAAAGTATACTTTATTATTTTGTCTTGTTTACCTTTCAATTTTTGTTTTAGTCAATCCATTGATCAAACCCAGGCCACCATCAGCAACAAGTATTCCAGCTATCCTGAAAGCACTACAGGATGAGTGGGTAAGGAAGGAAACTTTTCAAAAAAATGCCGTACACTTCATGGGATAATGGTCAGAGGTGGTGATCACCAATATGGTATATTGATCAGATGTGATAATCACCTGTGTCAGGTGTGCCATCAGGTCTGCCAGAGGATCACTTCTTTTATCAAAATCTGCAATAGATGCTGACACTGTTAAAGTAATAAGTTTAATTTTAAGGAGCTGATAATGCTATATGAAATATTGAAATTTCGATCTACATCTCAGGGCTCGACACTAATGGTAGCCAACTAGCCACAGACCAGTAGAAATTTAGTTTTGGCTTGTGGCTTTTGATTTCCACCAGCTAGATTGGCTGGTAAGCGAACTGAAATTGTTGTAACATCTAAGTTGTCATTAACCACTTGGCTAGTAAGTTGAAAAGTTAGTGTCGAGCCCTGGATCTCAAACATACTGTTTAAGTCAATACTTAAACATTACCAAAAGAAAAAAAAGCCTTGTCTTTATCCCTAAGATTACACTCCAAATTTATTAATTTTTTTTGTCTCTAGGATGCCTGCATGTTGCACAGTTTTACATTACGACAACAACTTCAGACTGCTCGCCAAGGTAAGTATTACTTTATACTTCTACACTATGATGAGTATGGGAAAAGAGGAGCACTTTGTTAGTGGTTAGAATATCGTGACCTGTCATTTCTCAGAATGAACCTTGTATGACTCTTAGAATTGCAGATAACTTTTTCATCAACATGAATTTTTTTATGTTTGTTTTAGAGTTGTCTCATGCTCTATACCAGCATGATGCTGCTTGCCGCGTCATCGCTCGATTAACAAAGGAGGTGACTGCTGCTCGTGAAGGTATTTTGACCATTGATTTATCTGCCAATTATCAAAAACATGTAAATATATTAATACTAATTCTGCTACTTTTGTTTCTAGCTTTGGCAACTCTCAAACCACAAGCTGGTATGGCTGTGGTTGTTCCCTCTGCTGTTCCTGTGCAGGTATTGTAGAAAATGACAGTCACTATGTTAAAGATTTTTCAATACTTTTTCTCACACACAACTGGGAGCCATCCGACCAAGCCGAGCCAAGCCGACCATGCAGCCCGACCTTTATTATATCAACACGATGAACCATTAGGGTTATAACACAAACAAAACAGCTGAAACTGAGCCTAGATACAGAAGACTGACATGCACGAATAACTGGAACTAAGGCCCTACTTAAAATCCTATTTCCCTAAAAACATATGGAGGGTGGGTGGGTGGGGAAGGTCAGGCAATGGCAGAAGGCAACAAAACAACTGAACTGAACCTTGATATGCCATGTGACCTGGAGACCCCCACACATTTGAACCCATTCTCCCAGCTGTGTGTGAGAAAAATGTTTTCCGCTCCTTTCATCCCTCATCCAATGGTAAACCACACTTTTCCTTGGAAATGCATTTTACAAACACGTCTCTTTAAAACTTTAAAACATATTTGGCATTTTGTTTTAGATGGATGAAGCGATGGATGTGTCTGCCCAGGTAAGGAAAGCCTTAATGTTTAAGAAATGTAAGCATGGAATCTCTTTTTATTGCTAAGATGTTTATCTCTTAACCCTTCAACTCCCAAGATCTTGTTGTTAATTCTCCTTTCTAGCTTCTACACATTTCCTTAGAAATCAGTTACAAGAATTTGTGTTACATCAAGTTTAGCAACTTCTACTTGATAAGTTTGAGTATTCTCATTACCTGTTTGCTGGATGATGGATGGATACTACAGAGAAATGTTACATGTTAATCACTTGTGGAAGTTATTGTGCTAAGAGAGGCTTTTTCCAAAAGAAAAATGCACAAACTATTTTGTTCATTTAGCTAAAGCTTAGAATTTTTCCTTTTCAGCCTGGTGAAGAAGAAGGAATGACGGAAGAAGTCCTGCAGAAAGTAAGTGAAATGTTTTACTTGGATGATATTTTTCAGGCCTTATAAAAAGAGAGGTTAAAGAATTTGGTGGGTGATTGACAACATTTGTTCTCACAGTAAGTTGGTCATTTGTGAAGATATCAAAAGCAACAAAAGCTCTTTGTATAAACTTGTGTCTGCTAGGTGTTAACAGGATTGCATGATTATATTTTGAGTATATTATTATCCTAATCTTTAGCTTTGCAATGGAAAAGGTCTCAAAACCATTACCACCCAGAGCATTACAAAGTGACAACATAAATTTTGTGCTATTGTTCTCACTTTAGTTACAAGACAAGGCTACCCTCCTCACAGCTGAGCGTAAGAAGGTGGGTATAAGTTACATACTTTGTAATTGCCCCAACAATCATAAGACTACTAATGGAGACATAGTTAGTGAAGTTGCTATCTAATGGCTATGGTGTTTTCTCCTTTATCCTATTCAGAGAGGCAAGAAGGTTCCAGAATACTTGAGTACAGCAGAGGAGATACAATCTTACAAACCAATTTCCTCACATGCAGTAAGTTGGCATTCAAAGTGAAACTAGAATGAAAGAACAGGAAAATAGAAGGACAGTGTGCTTGAACAAATTTAACAATTTGAGCATTTTCAAATGAATCTCTCAAAGCCAAAATCTTTTAATAATTATAACAGCTAATCAGGACAAATAAGAACTATGGTAAATACTGGTAATACAGAAAGCCCAGAATTCAAAGCTTGCCTCAACTATGGAGAAATTTCAGAATTGTTTTTAAACTGGTTTCCATTGAATTCAACAGTGACAGTTTTATGAACCAATCAGTGACAAAATAATTGAAAAATTTTCTCATGGTGAATCTTCTGGACAGCCCATTGACTTTAGCCTAATGCTTGCTACTCACTATAGTCATTGGAAAAAGGCATGTAGTTAGTGATTTGTTGTTTTTAACAATATTGCTTCAATATGAATTTCTAGGGCTTACACAGTGCAAGCAATCCTGGAATCTTAGCTCTTGATTTATTTGCTGCAGATACATCCAGAGTTATCACAGGTTTGTACTCAATTTTTCCATTACTAATATGGCGTGACACAAGTGCTGTCCAATACCTAAGAGCTAGTGAAAACTCTCATCTGGCTGTCATGTTTTTTTATTGCAAGTTGAGAGACAAGCAAGCAGGATTTGTTGAGACTGTGTAATTGTCAGGAGTGTTTCTTGTAACTAAAGGCACTATCAGTTCTTCATTTATTGACAAAGATGATTTTTATTTTCATTTCTTGAGCAGCATAATAAGCTTTCCTCAGAGCACCAGGATAGTAAACCTTAGTAATAGCTCTCTGGGAGGCCAAGCTGATTATTATAATTTTGGCTTACTCTGTCCTAAGTCCTGATTAACAAATCAATAGTGGTTTAGTGGGGGCTGTACTCTTATCGACAACAATATTGGTCACTAAAGTGGTCAAATTGACCACTGTTTTGAGAATTATCATTGTTGATAAGAGTACAGACCAAGCTAAACCACTGTCAATTTGTTTTTTACTAAATGAAATGACTCTTTCAGTGCATGATATGTTGATGCAAGCAACGTTGTCTTTATCCTTATCAACAATGGCAAATTTGCCAATCAGATCGACAATATGTTGATAATGTAAGGGTTAGTTTTATATTGATAACTTCTAGGATTGACAACAGATGATGAAAGTGCAGATCTCAGGTTTTACACAGCTAAGGCAGCTGTTAACGAGTGTGTCTCTACTTTCTGTTTCATCAGGTGGCCTGGACAAAAATGCAGTGGTGTTCTATCGTGACTCAGAACAGGTAAAATTTGAAATCTGTTTAGTTTTAACTATGACTTGAACATAAAAAATTAAACAACCCTTTGTAAAACAACCTGAAACTACAACCACTTTATTGATCTCCAACTATGTTGCATCCAAATGTGTAGGACTCATTCCAAGTATGACACTAACAATCTTACTCTTTCAATTACTTTTTGTTGTTTAGGTCATTGCCACTCTCAAAGGCCATACAAAGAAGGTTACAAATGTTGTGTATCATCCACATGAGGTGAGATAAGTGTTTGCCAGTCAGTTTCATGAAAATGCAGAGTGCTGAATATCTATCTTTGATGTCCTTTATAAGAATTAAAGGCTAAATTTTGGTTAGGTGCCATCATTTTGCCTTCTTTACCTTGAAAATCTTAATCAATTCCCCAAAGAATAGCTTTGCTCTTGTGCAAAATTTTTACCCAATGTTTGGGCTAGACCTGGCCCAAGATCTTGCCACAGTCTTTGACCTTTGCTATTACACAAGAACCTTAACTCTTACTATGCCTCCTTATACCTTGGAGTAACTGTATGAGGAAGTACCTGTTAGCCCTCAAAATCTGTTAAAATTGATTAAGTGTGAAGGTGTACTCTGATCGTCCGGGTGAGTGTAGTCCTGAGAAGGACTGTTGTCGGTGGTAGTGACTGACGTTTCGACAACCTGTGCGGAAATCATTATCAGAGTCAAGTGAATGATTGTTGTCAGTAGAATGTTCTTATTCCAGTTCTTGTGAAATGATTGGAATAAGAACATTCTTTTGACAACAGTCATTCACTCGACTCTGATGATGACTTCCGCACAGGTTGTCGAAACGTCAGTCACTACCACCATCAACAGTCCTTCTCAGGACTACACTCACCCAGATGATCAGAGTACACCTTCACATGTTACCCCCGGGTTCAAGCCATTTACTGCAAAATTGATTAAATACCAAAGAAACAACAACAAATTCAGTTCAACAAAAAAAATTCCCAAAATAGCTTTATTTCGTATGCATAACCAATATATTGTGTCAGATGTTTTGTACACTATGCAAGAATAAAAATGATATCAATATTTTTTCAGGATCTTGGTTTCACTGGATCAGCAGATGCGACCATCAGGGTGTGGTCCATTCCACAGGCTTCTTGTTTACACACAGTTAAGGTACTTTTGACGTGAATAGACTTTTTTTTGTTTGAAAGGTTTTCTTCTCAAGAAAAAAGTAATCCCTTCAACTGTAAGTGTCAAAAATCTCGTGATAATAGTATTCTCAATGAAATTTTCCCCAACATGTTTCTTATAACCCTTTTTGCAAAAACCAGTCTCATTAAAACAATTATTATACTTTAAATGCTCATATCTGTGTATTCTGCTATTTCAGGCTCATGATCAAGCTGTTACTGGGCTAAGTCTCCATGCAACAGGTATCTTTCATTTGTTGCTTGACTTTTGCCTCCTTTTTTCTGTTAGATTAAGAATTCATACATGATTTTTCAGTATATTTAGCAGATTAGCTGTAGCAGGCCTGAGTTACTTCTTCATCCTGACTAAAAAACATCTAGGAATATTCTCCCTTGGTCATTGTCGATTGTTGAAGACCAAGTTAAATACCTTTGATCATTGGGAATCGATGCTGCTTTCATTGTGGAAAACAAAACCAAAGATTAAAGGAAATATTGGATGGAAAGGGCGGGTTTACTTTATGGTAAATGTCAGCTTAGTACAGGGTTATCTACCCACATCTAATAAACAAAAGTTTCCACGCTTAGCTTTTCTTTTTTTTTTTTTTTTTTTTTTTTTTTCAGGCGAAGATTAGATTAGATTTTGGCGCGCACAGAAAGCTGTGTAAGCGCCAGTTGCTCGACATACCTGCGTGGCCCGTGTGACGAAATAGCTTCACGGGATTGAAAAAGTTTCAGTTACAGCAAATTATACAAAAAAACGCTACACTGGTAGAAAGATTTAAGCTTACATCTCATCTAACGTTTCTAGCGACATATCAATGCTTGCAACCATTATGTTTTATGCGAACCTAGCAAACTTTTAAACACGTTCTCTTGTGATACCTGCGAAAGTTTTCAGTATAATTTCCGTTAAGATTTTCGCAGACAATCTGATCGATTTCTCTTTCATTGTGTGCTGAGACTGAAACTTTTCACCTCGGGCAAAGCTTCGTCGCACGGCCCAAACAAACAGCGAGCAACAGAGCTTGCTGTATATGTGCGTGTTAAAACACACGAAAGGACTCCAAAGCACACTTCACTCTGATTGGGCAGAAAAAAACAGATTTTCTGGCACCAGTCAGATGCCAGAACGACTGCGACCGTTTGGAACTAGTCTTGTAAGACAATGTCCCCAGGGGCTCTTCTGCCCTTAACTTGAAATCGACTCACAGCCCCTGGGTCTCCGAGGATGAGTCTACACAAACCAAGTAATCAACCCAACTTGGTTACAAGATCTCAGAAGCTCAGTTTGTAAAGCATCCCTTCCTAACCCAGATTTCTTTCTTTGTCTCATGGTTGCAACAAATGTTGTACTTTTTAGAAAACTGCATTCACTTGAAGTACGAATAGTTTTAAAAAATGCTTTGATGTTATCACCAATGTACCTTATTCCCTTCTTCAGGTGACTACCTCCTTAGCTGCTCAACAGATCAGTATTGGGCTTTCTCTGATCTTCAAACTGGCCGTGTTCTTACCAGGTGTTTATCAGATCCTAACATCAATCAAGGTAATCACAGCCATTTTTCCATTTTTTTTTATAATGGAGTTCTAGTACTAATTAATGGGGTACTTGGAGAAATCTGTTTGGAACTTCCCATAAACTTTTCCTATGAGTAATTATTGTTTTGTTTTTTTCTAATGTCTTCAGGATTGACATGTGCTCAGTTTCATCCTGACGGTCTTATTTTTGGTACTGGAACCACCGATAGGTTTGTGATAAATGTCTCATTTCTTCTTTCATTATTTATGTATTGTCAGCAAAATAGGTTAGGAGAATACTGGGCTTGACACTAACTTTTCAACTCACTAGCCAAGTGGCAAGTGACATCTTAGATGTTACAACAATTTGAGTTTGTTTACTAGCCAAACTGGCTAGAGTGGAAATCAAAAATCACTGGCCAAAACTGAATTTCTACTAGTCTGTGGCTAGTGGGCTATCGTTAGTGTTGAGCCCTGAGAACAAGTGAAATATAAACCCTTTAACTCTCAAGATCTGATTGTAAATTCTCCCCTCTAGCTGCCACACATTTGCTTGTAAATAAGTTACAAGAATTAAGTGTTAGATCAAGGTAACAACCTCTACCTGATAAGTTTGAGTATTCTCATTACCTGTTTGTGGGATAATCTATGGATATTATAGGGAGAAGTTACATGTTAATCACTTGTGGGAGTTAGAGGGTTAAGGGAAATTCAAAGGAGAATGTACATATGAGGTCAGGGAGAAGTAATCATGACAACTTTCTTTTCTTAGTTGTAAAGCAGCAAAGCCAAAGTTCTGGCCACTGTTTTTGTTGCAATATTTGCTAACTTTTTGTTGCCTTCTGTTGACAGTGTGATAAAGATCTGGGATCTCAAGGAAGGTGCTAATGTAGCTAAATTTCCAGGACATTCTGGTCCAATTACTGATATTTCCTTCTCTGAAAATGGGTAAGTATTCAAAATTTTGTTTTTATTGTTCGTCTTTAGTTTTGTCATGACATTCGTTTTTGAGCTGTCTTCTTGATTGTTTTAACCGCTGACTTTTATCTTGCAGTTACTATCTAGCTACCTCTGCCGACGATTCAGTTGTAAAACTGTGGGATTTGCGCAAACTGAAAAACTTCAAAACCATCACGCTTGAAGATAGATTTGAGGTAGGAAGGGAGTTAAATGCAGTTAGGCCACATTTTATTTGTCAGAAAGGGCCAAAAATTGGACCATCCTCGTCGTAACGGAACACGGAAAAGATCATTGATGAGAACTGATTGAACCAGTTCTGGGCCCAGTTGTATAAATAATTGTAATTGAACTGACTGGAGTGTAATTTGTACAGGTAATCACATGATTTCGAGTACAATTTGGAATAAATAAGCACGAGTAAATTTTTTCAAAGACTAACAAAATTGCATGAGCCCGTAGGGCGAGTGCAATTTGTGGTCTTTGAAAAAATTTGCAAGTGCTTATTTATTCCAAATTGCACGAGAAAATCATGTGATTATCTATTAATAATATACATGAAAAATACGAGGTAGCTTCTCATAACTACGCTGAAGAAAAGCGCGCGCATCACGTGCAAAAATAATTTATTCAAACCCTACAAGTGACATTGAGCTTGACATTGACATTGACCAATCATTCTGACCAATCAGAGTGTCTGGTTTGTTTCTTTCTTTGCACTGAATTAACTCTTTTCTGCACTGAATTAACTCTCTGCTGCACTGAATTAACTGAAAACTGCATTCATCTTAACCAATCAGAACTGAGAAATTTTTTCATGTATATTATTAGGGCTGAAATCATACGCGTGATTTCAAAATCGAACGAGCGCGCAGCGCGAGTTTGATTTTAAATCACAAGTATGATTTCAGACCAAAATTGCACGACACGAGGTTCAATTACAACTTTATTACATCCAGTTTGAAATCGCCCAAATACAGGACTCGGTCAACTCAAATATTTTATTGATGCAGTACTGAGCCAGTTTTTAAATAAAAAGCGGAACCGGAAATGCTTTTACATCTTATTTTGTATGCAAAACAGAAAGACTTTGACGTCATGTGTCAAAAACTCAGTCAAGCGTAAAATGATGCGATTTAGAGCAAAAAATGGTGCGACTCGTGAATAAATCGCACCAATTAGAGCCAATCAGATTGCAGGGACCACCAGTGATTTCAAAATGGAGGTAATAAAGGGCGGATAACACTACCCAACAGATAACTCGATATCCAGTGGATAAGTGATGGCAAAACATATTGCACTATCCACCAGCGGATAGTGGATAGCGTAATCCAACCTACCAACAACCGGGGCCCGGATAATCTGGTCCTGAAAAAGGGCAGTCATTTGTCACTTTTCTTGTGTAGAATACTCAAGAAGTGTGTTGGGGTTTTTAGTGCCTATTGATATAGACGACGGAGATATTGATAACACGTGGAACGGTAAAACACACTGGACCGAACACAAGCAAGAATCAGGCGAATGAGGAGCGCCGGGACTATGTTCTTCTTGTGCAAGGAAAAAACTACGATCGGTTCCTCAGGGAAAACTGGGTGACGTTTTTGTTGTCTCCCGTGAAACAATCCAACCTGAGTGAGACAGCTAAGATTGATAAAACCTAATAAAAACTGAGTATTTATTAAATTTCTGCGAAAGGGATTGATTCTTTGACAAAATTTAACAAACCAGCCTGGACCTTGATATTTCGACTGATGAATGATACGAAATATGTCATATGCATCCGATACATTATCATGCCCGTGATTTTCCCTTCTTGAAGTGATGTTTTTGTCTTTATTTTGCAGGTTAAAACGCTCAGTTTTGATCAGAGTGGTACATATTTAGCCGTGGGTGGTTCCGAAGTCCAGTAAGTCAGATATACAAAACCTTAAAATTTCAACAAATAGAAGCCATGTTGCCGTGCGTCCATTGCGTTGATTTTCTCAACATTGGCCGTGGGCAACCAATTTCGTTTTTGTTTATATATTTAACAAATGATAAACACCATAGCGTACACTATTGAGTTATGGATGCACGCGGGAGGTTGCTAAGCACGACAGAAGCGTTAGAGTCGCACGAGACGATAGCCTTTTGAGTGCTTCGCAAACCTCCCAAGTGCATCCATAACTCAATTGTGTACGCTGCGGTGTTAACCATTTGCTTTATAACATAGAAAACAATTTCTTGCGAAACATTTGCTTACTTGGAAAAATTTACTCACATCAACAGCGTACACCCACGAAACACTGAATTGACCAATCAGAGCGCGCGCTTTACGTGATTTATGTTATTATGTTTTTTTTTTTAGGGTCTACCTCGTCAAACAATGGGAGATGATAAAGTCATTTGCAGGTAAATTTTCCGTGTGTATCCCTTTCAATTACTGTAAAAGGATAGGTAAAACGACAAGTAAAAAAGCCTGTTATTTCAGGTTCTATCGTGGCCTTTCAATCATAATTCTGGCTTGACCAGTGTATGATCCATTCTGTCCAATCTGGGTAAGACGAAAGGGTGTAAGTTTTTAAATAAACTGTGGTGCCGCGTCGGTGGGAGTGTAACAAAATAATTTGGTTTTAACAACGAAGTTGATAATGTTAATTGACCACCTTAGAGAGTTTCTTTGGCTCACTATTTGAATGATAGCCCTTTCTCTGACAACAACAACAACAACAACATTGACTTTATTTTTTAAAATTAAAGAAATAAAGGCCTTTGTAGTAAAAGTCAAACTTTTTAGAGGAACGATGCATGTAAATTAAGAAAAGAAGCGGACCAAGTACAGAACCTTGAGGGACTCTACACACTATTCTCTCTTTGCTAGAGACAATAGAACCGATTTGGGTTGATTGCATCCTGACAGACAAGTATGACGAGAACCAGTCAGTAATCAATCCATAATGGTGTAATTTATGCAACAAAATCGAATAATCAACCGTGTCGAAGGCCGTTTTCAAGTCAATGAAAATGCCACAGGAATATAATTTTTTATCAGTGTTGTTTTGAATTTTATTTAGAATATCCAGAATTGCATGTTGAGTTGAGCAGTTCTCTCTAAATCCATATTGCGATGTGAAAAATATATCATTCTTATTTACAAAAGATTTTAGGCGTTTGTACATTAGTTTTGTACATTAGTTTGTACATTAGTTTTTCTGACGGTTCGTGTAAACGGCTTCTAGCGGGGAAAACGCGCGTGCAGTGACTGACAAGGAGCTGGCATTAGTTTTGCATCTAATTGGTTGAGGGGGTGGCAACGAGTTTTCATAGCCAATCACAGAGCGGAGAAAATCATCTTGTTTCCCATTGGCTCTTTGTGATATTTTCCCTTGTTCTGGGTGGCCGTTTTGATGGTTTTGCTTTTGCTTTTCAGAAGCAAACATTCAAAGAACTCCATCTATATTTGAGGTGGTCGTAATATTCTCTCTTTTTTTTTTTTTTTTTTTTTTTCTTATTTTACAGAACACTCGGATGTGACGACAGGAGTGAAAT
This sequence comes from Stylophora pistillata, assembly GCF_964205215.1. Classification (NCBI taxonomy): domain Eukaryota; kingdom Metazoa; phylum Cnidaria; class Anthozoa; order Scleractinia; family Pocilloporidae; genus Stylophora; species Stylophora pistillata. The sequence goes on from NC_142531.1 coordinate 4,551,833, forward strand.
TCGGCAAACACGCCTCATTTATCGCCTCTGTTGGTCTTGACCGTCATCTCAAGTTCTACTCGCGCTAGAGCAAGGAATAAGCTAACTTAGTCCCACGTTTACTGACAATTACTTGTACTACTTTTTTATATTTCTTGTACGTTGTACGTCAAGATGGTAAAGTTTTGAGACTCTTTCTTATTTTACGCCTTATTTTTGAGGTAATCTCTCTCAGTTATTTATGATTTTTCTCTTTTTCGAGAATCAAAGGGGGATCTGGAAATAACCAAGCCTGAGTAGCGTCTGTTTTTTGTTCACCAGAATATTCAGGTTACATGCAAGTTGCTTGAAACGTGAGAGATCCCAATTATATTAGGACACCAACGACTAAGAACGTGGTGAAACAATAGAAAGTGGAAGTTCAGCTCGTGCGTTTTGAAAACTTTGTGTATTTTCAATCTTGACTCAGTTACTGGCTCCCTGGGGTACTTTCTGTCCTCTGACGGGCCGTTGGGATTACTTTGGTGTTTCTCTTACGACACATTATCGAAATGCACTCTAATGCTAGAAGAGGGAGCCAGTTTCTTAGGTTCATCCTCTTGTTTCACTTATAAAAAGAGAGATTACAAGAGACTGTGGTAGCTTTAGTTTAGTTTAAAGGGAACAAGGACACATATTTGAATTACAGTAATCACCCACAAACAAGAATCTTGGGGATTAGGAACCTGCACTCTCTAATTTAGCATTTGGAATATGAGAACCTGTTTCGCTCGGAAAAGAGAAACAGATTCTTATATTGATGGAGTAACTTAATTGTCGTGATCGTACAAGTCTGCCTCTTTGAGAGAGCTGCCTACGTGTTTGCTTTTGTTTTTGTTTGTTTGGGTTTTCTTTTGGTGCTTCTTGTGATTATTTGACAGAGCCTGCAAACATAAGTGGCGCACATTGACCGCTTTTTTTTTCGGCCTTCGTCATTTCTGTTTCATATTAACGCCAGGCGCGAACCTGCCCATAGGCATTACCTGTTATCGTAGTGACAATGTTGAAATTGTATGCGTGAAGTCCGTTAGTTTGAGTTTGCGATGATAAACTTTAGCAAAACTCCTTTGGTGTCTCGGGAAACTTTGATTGAGTTTCCTTTAACTTTGTATAAAGGTCAAACTTTTGTAAACTTTTAGCTAGTTTTAACAATCAATAAAAAAGGAAAATGACATTCACCTTTTTTGGTAAATCCTTTCTTGCACATTTCATTTGCTTACTAGAGTCAAATCAGCTATCCAGGGGGGAGGTGTACGAAACATGTGCACAATTGAGGGAAGACAAGGTTGAAGTTCTGCTGATATCGTCTACAAAGCCAGTCGAGTTAAATGTTACGAGGAATCTGAGAGTTAAAATTCAAAGCGTTCCCATGGCTAAGAAAAAGTGTGTGCATCAGGTATGCACCACGTGACCATAAGAAAAGAGGAATTAGTTCAAGGGGAGCTGATGACGTCACTTAGACATCGTCGCGCGCAATCTGGCACCAAGTCCCACCCTTAGCGCCAAAACCTGTAACAACAACTGCCCAGTGCTATGGCACGGCATCATTTTCAACCAATCTAAAGACGTACGAGTTTGATCAAAGCGTCAGATTCTATTTCTGCTTACATTATTTCTTTCCAACATCTGATGGAATATGCCAAAGATCAAAGAGAAGCAAAGAACAACATCTTTTTTGTATACTTCCAGAAAACAAGTTAAGTCTGTAATGGGACTCCTGGTTATGACCGTCTCTGAATTAATGGTATCCTCAGTTCCTTGCAGTCTCCGGTATGTATAGTCTCCCTCGCAGCCGTTTTTTTTTGGATGTCACGCAACGCTCCCCCAAAAGAACGGCTGCTGACAACCGAACTGCATTCCTTTCTCATTGTCCTTGCGGTTTGGTCGCGGTCTATTGAACAGACCAATCACATACCAGAAAATCTGAATGACGTAAGGTTTCACGCGAAAATGTGGTTGTGGCAGACGATCCAGCTATAATGTCGGGAGAAACACTGAAGAAATTTGTCGATGAGAGCTCGAAATGTTTCATATGTTCATCGTTGTGCCCTGGTAAAGATAGAGTATATATTTTTGGGAAAACTTCTCACAATTTGGTTAAAACTATAGAATCTACGCTTATCATAGACGTCAACTGCTACGCCAACGACACGAACGCTAGATTGTTTGAGCGGTTGTTAAAGTTTCAGTAGAAGAAGCTAAAAACTGAAATGAAACTCTTTATTCGCACTATTTCAAGAGGTTATTACAGATTATAAAAGTCAGAATATATAAGAAACAGTAAATTACATCAATAGTCAAAAGGAAATACAAGACGCCTTTCAATCTAGGCCAAGGGCTAAACGCTTGCTTCGACCTACAGATGGAGATGAGGAGGAAAAAAGCGCGTGCTTGCCGTCAACAAACCGGGCGAAGCTTCGAGAACACAGCATATTAGGTCGGCTAACGTCTCCTACACTACTTGTACTTCTTCATTTGCTAGTCCGCTGCTATCTGGAGCGAACCCGATTAGTTATGTTCGTGGCTTCTTATCACCGGTACAGGAAATCGGCCCGAATTATCGAGTGTTTCCGCACCGTGGTACAACGCGACAACAATAACAATAATATGACCACTTTCATCGGTAACACGGTCAAACACGAGCGGGACTGCTTGATATATTAACGATTTCCCGGATCCTGTAGGCGACTTAACAAAAACATCTTCTTTCTCGACTAAAACTTTTTTAATTGCAAGCTTCTGGTGAGCATTAAGCTCGAGTATTTTGAACTTTGACGACGCTTTGCGAAAAGCTCCTTCAAGCACCGCCATTTGTCTTGTGTTTTCCACACGAGGATCGCGATAGAAAACGATATCTGATTGGACGAGTCTCAAAAGGTGAGTCTGGCGCGAAAAGGTTCCTGAAAATGGAACCCGAGCTGTGATTGGCCAATTCGGAGAAAGGAATGTAGTTCGGTTGTCAGCAGCCGTTCTTTTGGGGGAGCGTAGCGTGACATCCAAAAAAAAACGGCTGCGAGGGAGACTACGGTATGTAAGGACTGCAAGCATTTCTTTGTGTTGTAACAAATAATAGCGACTAACACATTTTTGTAACATGCTCTATTCGAATTCGTTTTTAAAACTGATGAACTGGTGAACCAACAAAAAAAAATTGAAAAAAGAAAACTGAAAGTTATTAGTTAAGAGTTATATGGTTTATTAATAACAAACTTTTCTCGGTTTCTGCCAACATTTCGAGCTAGTAATGACCCGGCAACTCAGAAATTTCCATTCAATTTCTTGAGTTTTAAAATGTTCTTTATAATGAAAGAGTTTGAACTGGTAGTGTCCCTAAATGAAATGTCGAGCCCAAGTTGAAAAAATATCGAGCTGGGTTCCTCTGTTAGAATCTCAACGCATATTACAGTAATCTGAAGAAAAATTTGTTGCCATTGTTTACTCCCAGTTGATGTCTATTCAATCACTCAATTGAGTCGGGTAATGTAAAATAACCAGCGTAAAGATTTTCTTAAACTGACGTTTCGAGAGTTAGTAGTTTAATCGATAACCCATAAGACCTAGATTGTCCAGCATCATCTACAAGTAATTTCTCCCCACATCACGCGTGGATCAAACATGAAAGAAAGGCATGCATGATTACTGACTAAATATAAGCCATAATGGCTAAATATATTCTTCTTGTCAGCACCTTTGCAAATGTATAGAGAACAGTATGGAGAATATGCATATTGATGTTAGATTACCGGTTAGGGTGTAAAAGGTTTTTTAAGGAATAGAAATAAACTACTTCTTAATACACCGTGTACAACAGCTGTTGCTCTAAGTTATTTGGCTGTCAAAGTTTTTTAGTTTAGGAATTAATGGCTGTCATAGTTTTTATCAGCGGATGTCCTATCAAAGAACTAATTATTGCCATTAAGAACAATTTAAGTGTCCAGGTGTTCCCAGAAATGTTATGAAAACCTCCATTCATTTATGTTCAGCACGCGACGGAAGGAAGGAATTACAAAAAACAAAATTGCTACCTCGGTACCATAGAGTGCAAACATGAAATATTAAGCAAACTGCAAAAAAAGCAGAAATATATCTTGTAACATTGAAATTCTTGCCACAATATAGACAACAAAACAATCAAAATTCATGCAACAGTTAATCGCTGAGTCACGAAAAGACATCTTCCTCTTCCAGTTGTCTTTCGTCTTGCATGCTTAACTTGTTTCTCATCAGGCACATTCTACCATGGAAATGAGATATATCTTCTTTACGCAGAATGACAGATACACCATATTGATTGTTACCATCAGTAAAAACAAACAAACAAAAACAAAATAGGAAGAAAAGATCAGAGACTCGTATCGAGTAGAGAATTAAAGATCCTTCTTTCTAGTGTTTATTGCGTTGCTGTTGACATGGTGACAGATGCTGCTGACCAAGTACAGTGCGTTTTCACACCCTTTCCATTTTGCTTGGTCGGTCGTGTCTTCGTCAAAGTACCTTGTTTCCCTTGTCCCTACCTAGTCACGTAGCAAACGTAGTGGACAGTCTAAGCTATTGCTAGAATTAACTTCTTTTTTGAATAATCATGAGTGGAAGATCCTCCAACTCGAACGAGGATACGGGTCGAGCAAAGAAGAAAGGCGGTGGATTTTTGGCAAGGCAGTCGAAGGCGAAAAAGACAATAACTGAAGAAGAATTGCTTAAAAAGGACGCCGTAACACCGGACGATGTATTGAAGTTGACAAAATGCACGGAAAGTAAGTGAAAAGTGGTTTGTATTTTCCAATCAATGCGATCCACTTGCAAATTGCAATATTGTAGCGAGGGTTGCTGAGTAAGAATTATCTGCTGATTGAAACTTCATTGTCGTTTGTGTGCTAAGTACTTTTCCTTGCTCTCTGTTTATAGATTACCTCTGCGAACCTGGTGCAAATATATACAGCATCGATTTTACGCGGTTTAAAATTCGTGATATGGAAACAGGGACTGTTCTTTTTGAGATAGCTAAACCTGATAACATCGACGAAGAAATTATCGACAACGATGATGATCCTAACGCCGGCCGCTTTGTAAGATACAAGTTTACTTCAGAGTTTCTCAAGTTGAAAACAGTAGGAGCCACGTAAGTTTTACTTCCATTGGTTACAGATTTCTGTCTGTTTTATTAAATTCAATTAGTATCAATATTTTTCCTATATTTCCATCTCATCGATGACACTTTTACTAATAATATATCATGAGCTTCATTGCCTGTATGGCATAATTATCGATCCATATTGCATGTTCAGATCGACATGTTCTTGTCTTTCTATTAAAAATCACCAATCCATAATTTTTAGATTGCACGAATTGTGTTCTGTTTGTATCTGACTCATTGCTAATTTGCATGCTGTTTTCGTTTTCAGAGTCGAATTTACCGTAGGAGACAAACCCGTCAACAATTTTCGTATGATAGAACGGCACTATTTCAGAGATCGACTGCTAAAAAACTTCGATTTCGAGTTTGGATTTTGCATCCCAAATAGCAAAAATACATGTGAACACATCTACGAATTTCCAACGTTAGAAATTGATGAAGGTCAGTACTCAAAGAAGTATTTGTTTCTCTTGTTTTGAATGTTTCTTTTCAATAGGGTCCTAGTATCTCGCAAAACATTGACACGGAAACTCGGCGACTAGAAAGAATTACTTGTGTGTTTCAACTAGGCCATTACTCGTTCGCCATTTTAATCACAATATCTCCGTTGTACTTAAGATATTTTAAAGCTTGTTTTATCGTTTTCTTTCATTCATCGGACCTAACACTGACGAATAAAACAACACGCATACTTTTTACGCTTATCTTGAAGTTTTGACCTTTATACTGATAAAAGAAAAACGTCCTTTTTTGTATGAATTGCGAAGTTAAAGATAATTTAAATAACGACTCTTTACGTTCCTCTATCGGGAAATTTATCTCGGTTGTTTGTAAATTATCATGTTATCCTGAAGTTGTTGTAGAGATGATATCTGGCATCTTCAACTTAATCAATATCACGTTAAGTATAAATTAATGACATTACATAATTTATACCCTAGGGAAGGAGTGGTAAGGGATATAATATACAATTGTGTTCTATGGTATTTTCTCATTTTGGGATGATACAGGAGTAGAAATGCAGAAAAGATTAATGATTTAACCATGAATAAGTTAAGAAACAAGTGAATAAATTTTAAAAGTTGTACTGTTGATGTGAAAATTTTTTATACCTTGACCAGTTGAAAGAAACACTAATATACTCACCCCCCTATACAAAGAGAGACCAATAATGATAATAATGATAACAATAATGATAATGATAATGATAAAATAAATGATAGTTAACAACTATTCACCAAAGTGGAGGTGGTTAGTGGTGGATATTTACTGAGCCGCGAAACGGTGAGGTAAATATCTACTGCTAACCACCGACACTGAGGTGAATAGTTGTTTTAGTATATACTAAAGCAGTGAGATAATACACACCACCAAAAACTAATTTGAGTGATTTCTTCATCTGCCACGGATGCAAACTGGGACGTCATTTTTTCCCGAGTTGCTCGGAGGTAAATAGCAAAGGATATTCGGAGTTTGACCAGCCAATCAGAGCGCACCTTCAACGCTATCCACTGTTTTAGTATATACCAATAACATTTATTCAATGTTATTTGCATGGGTATTATACAATGAAAGGAGACACCCAAGATAACCCAAATAAGGGTATATGAGGGGGCAGTGGGATTTTCGGTTTGGTGGTTGTGGCTATTTTTTGAATCAGTGTTTTGGTTTTTATGCCCAATACTTCATTTTTTGGTTTTGGTGTTCATCTTGGTTTTTTGCATTTGGTTTTCAGTTTTCGTTAAAAACACTGACTGGTTATTAGATTTGGTATCCAATGTGGTTTTCGGTTTTTCCTATTTGGGTTCTGGTTTCTCTTTGATCTGAGGGGCAATTATATACCTCTTCTGATCTCTATTAGCCACAGAACCTCTGTATGCTCTACTTGTCACTACTGTGTCTGATCAATTGGGGTTTTGATAACTGTGAAATTTTATCAGTTTTGCATGTGGTTAATTGGCATTTTTAAATTCTTTTTAGTGTTTACATTATTTTTCCCTAACCGTAACCCAAACCCAGTGCCTCCCTCATATATCATAAATACAAGAAAACTGAGTAGATGAATAATTATAGTGAAAATATTTTGTGAGCATAAAATTGATCCTGTTCTTGTTTTGTTACAGAAAACCATTCTCAAAATTGTTATGTAAAGGTTTTATAACCAGGAATATCATACAGTAGAAGATGAAAGTAAAAAGAAAACATTCTGTATAAATTAAAGTATGCTACCTGCAACTGACCAATCAGATACTGTCCACTTTTTTCCCTTTTTTATTTCATCAAAGAATTGTGTGATCATCGGGTTATTGTAAATGGCCCATTTCCGAATTACCCTTGGCCTCATTTTCAAAACGAGTCCTGGTGCCCATCCTTTCATATGATCATAAGTTTTCATTCACATGCAAATTAAACTCATTTTCACAAGAGTGGTGGAGCACCAGGCCTCATTTTGAAAAAGAGGCCAAAAGTAATTTAGAAATGGCCTATTTGTGTTACATCTTGGCAAGGGTTAAAAGATGGGGGCTCAAAAATGGTGTTCATATGGATAGGAACTGGAGTCTGCCTACAGAAAGTGCCTAACCACCTAAAAAGGCAGTTTGCTAATAGCATACGTTGTAGTTATAGAAACTGATTTTTTTGATTGATAAGATGACTATTGATTTGTTAAATTTTGTTTGCAGTGCAAGAAATGGTAAACCACCCATTTGAGACTAAGTCAGACAGCTTCTACTTTGTGGATGGCAAACTTATCATGCACAATAAAGCAGATTATGCTTATGATGGATAGCCACTTTAAGCATAATCCTCTTACAATATGTACAGTGACGTGCAGACAAACATTTAGAGACAAGATTAAATACTTTCTTACAATTTAGTATCATCTGCTTTAGCTCAACATCAAAATCATCCTAGATTTTCCATACATCATGAATGTAATCTTTGAGGGAGATTTGGTGTCATGTCATGACTTTGTTACCTGTTTGGTAATCATTGGTCATAAATTGGAATTACTTTATACATTGTTTTAGAAAGAAATTGGAGATGATCATTGCTGGAATATATGAAATGATAAACTAGAGGTAGACGCTTGTTTTTGTACCAAAAAAGTCAGTGCTCTGTTCCATCATACAAAAATGTTGTTGTGGGTCTTATTTTCCTTGTGAAATTGTCTTCATTTTGTACAAAAGATAACTAATGCATGCAACATCAATAAAATAGAGTTGGTCTGAGTAAGTCAGATTTACAAAACCTGGCTTATATTTATGTAGCTTGAGAAGATTTTTGTATAACGCCCCAATGTAACCCCATTGGGCAAGTACGATCACAATAAAAATTGAAACAAAATGCTCTGTTCTTGAGATTATGGTAAGTGTGTACATGGGAAGACTGGAAAGGGGAAATATTCAATCCACCAAATTCTTTGTTACAGGGTAGTAAACAGAACCAGTGCTTCTAGATGTGGGTTATGCCCTTTTTTTTGGCATTTTTTTATTTTAATCACTCTACCTCTCTGATATGGTTGAGTAAAATTACACCACCCTTGATTTGGTGTTTCTGCTTCTTGTTTATTCAGCATTTTAATAATTTAAAGAATAAAGTTTTCTGGGCTTAAAACTGGAAAGGAGAGGGTTCACTTTGTTTTCATATCTTCAGGTTCTTGTGGGTTAATTAATCTCTCCTGACACAGAAGTTTTAGGTCGTTTTTAAACCAACCGTATCCAACACGGGAGACAGCATGTCAAGATGGGCCAACCATTTGAAATGTTAGCCCAAGATGCTGAACCTTTAGTCATAGGTAACTTTGCCTGTTTCACGAGTTCAGTTCGTAAAACGAAACGTAATATTAGTTACGGGAAGGAGAGGTTAAAAAAAGAAACGGAGGATTGGGTTGAGTCGCCTGGAACAGCCTTATTTACAGCGAGACACACTCAGAAAAAAAGAACTCCTCTTATTGTATGCGGTAGAGATTTCATTATAGCAGGAGACCCCTTGTCACTACAATGAGTAGTGGCATCGAGTCAATCCTTTTTTTAAGACAATGTTGATCCAAAAAATTGAAACAGGATTTATAGTTATTCAAACCAAGAGAATATAAAATCTCTCGTTCAAACCCAAAAGGAGTCAGTTTACCTTGATTCAACTAACTTCTAGATCAAGTTTAACTAAAACAACCTAGCCTTACAGTTGAGAGTGATTCTTCCATTCCGCCACGACCAGATTGGAAAGGTTCCTGATCACTCATTCTAACCTAACTGGGATCAAAATATTACCTCGGTTTTACAAAGTATGAAAACTTAATTAGGTGGACCGAGAGTCTCGTAGGTGTCCGCTTTAATTCTTGGCTTGCAAGAGACGTCCTAACATGGTCCATATTTCATCTCCTAATAAGAGTCGCTGTCCAAACCATAAATTCTCTTGTTATATTCTCTGTTTTGGCATGTCCATATTAATAGTGACAAGGTTTATTACACCAAGTCTGAGTCCTCTTTATCGTAAGCTACAACTGTGAGTTCTGGTTAGTGAGAGGGGTATAAGAATACCCACGAACACGAGATGAGGAAGAAGTTTGCCAAAGATCCGTTTCTTGGCAGCAATCATTCTTTTTCAAACATAATCCTACTCCGAGCACACCAATCAAAATGGCCGATACTGGTATGCAAATAAAAGCAGTAGTGGACAATCGGATAACTTTTGAAGCCATAAGACCGGTCAATACTGCACCGTAAAACATAAGAGATACAAATAGCGAGCAAAGACATTTTTTCCGTCCTCCCTTAATACAACAGTCAGCGCATGGCCAAAATATCAAACACAAAAGCAAATATTTCACGCGTCTTTTGCAAGCTTCTTTTGCTTCCCTGGCCTTTTCTTTCTCCTGTAATTCTCCTATTGTCTGCCCTAGCTGTTGCTGAAAATCTTGAAGAACTTGAAGCTCGGTGCTACTTGACAGTTTCGATTCCGACATCTCGATATGAGAGCATCCCAAGCGGTCTGGTCAATTTCCCTTTCTTTGTCAAGCGTGTGTAATGTTTCCAATCTGGCCAATCTTATTATCTGCAACCCTTACTTAATCTCCACGAGTTTTGCTCCATTACTCTTGAAAACGCAGCTAAATGACTTTACTGACATTTCAATTCTGAGGAATCGAATATTTTCCGAGAATTCGAGAAAGCTGAGACGAGAACAAAACTATCTCGTGAATATCAGATAAACAAATACCTCTGCTATGCGAATAATTGGCCGACAAGGAGATCCCCTTGACCTCGAGTAACCAAACACACTAGCAAAACTTAGCAGGGACTGGAGTTGTCAAGGCTCATGTCCCGCAAAGTAACAGCCCTCCCTTCCCTCGACAACAGTTTAACGAGACACGATAATACCGTGATGCAACATGGGAGCCAACTCTGATTGCCAGAAATCAACTCGGAACAAACAGAGAAGAGCTATAATATTGGTATCCGATTTCTAATTAATGAATCATAACATCTTTAACACAAGATCTTATTCCAAAAGATATGTGTGTGGAACACAGCTGAGATGTTATGTTCACATAAACACTCGAGGTATTTAATAATTTCTCAGTGAATGCGTACATATCTCAGATGTGTGCATTTTGTGGGTGCACAAAGATCACATGTCATCTAAAACTGATAATTAGCTAATTACACAAACAATATTTTTACAATCATTGTTTTTAGATGGAGATGCCTTACTATCACAAAAGTTAACTTGTGAGTTGCAAGACAAAGATGGACAGTAACTGTACAAATAATAAATATTGTGTCCATCCTTGCCTTAAATAGAATGATACAAGAATAAAATTATCATTGCTTCTCTAAAAAGTCTTTGACGCCAGTGTATAAAAACTCTAATTTACACTTTTGTTTTAACACATTTTTTCTAAGATATGGTGTGCACAATCCTACAGTATAAAAATACTGGTGATTTGTTGCCAGTGTCATGAACAATAGCAATGAGTACAACACGGGCAGGAAATCGTAGATTCCTTTGTGGTTATCTTTTTCCTTTTGAAGTCCATGACCCTCTGAACAGCTGGCAGCAGATAAATATATTTTTTTGGCCAATGAATGTGATACTGTTCACAGAAGCACCCAGGCTCAATGAGATGAAGCAAGTTTCTTATCATTGGTACTAGAAGCCTTGGAAGTTGATGGTAACTTTGTTGCATGGCTCGTGATACTGAAAACAAACTGTGCACAGCCAAGCTTTATGTAACTCCCATGATGCAGCAAAGCTGTTCCTTCCCATCCTGCACCACTGCCCCCAATCAAATTTGAGCTACTTGTTGTGCAGTTACAAGCTTTGACAATTTTTTGCACACCGAGTCCTACAGTTCTCCGTGATCCTTTTGGCTTGGAATTGTTCTGCCTCCCTTGCGCTGCTGCAAGCAATTTGTTCTTGCTTACTTTGGAAGGATCAAGGTCCTTTGATGAAACAACATGTCTGTTGATTTTGTCCGAAAAGTCACAAGAGTATAAAACGTTATCTACATATGTTCCGTGTTCACTGTAATTTATGAGTTCATACTGTTTCGAAGTCTGCGGAGAAAAACAAAAACAAAACAAAATTTTAACCAGCAACTTTTTCTTATAGTTTTAGTAGATTATCTTTTGAACAAAATGTACTAAATAAATAACAAGATAAAAACATATTTTAAAAAACTCAAATTACCAGCTTAATTTTTTTGACGCATATAATCAAACTATACCTCATCATAGAATATAGAGCAATGTTTTTCAGATATAAAATTACAGTGTCCATATTCCTGGAGACAAACATCCATATCTGGACCTTGAAAAAAAGAAAATTTTTTTTAAAACAACCTGTTACAAGCATTGATTCATATAGGCTATAAATATGCTAATTCTGTATGCAATAATAAATGCTGATAAAAAGTCATGACTTTGAAACATTCTTCATTCCTAAGGTTTTCCAGGCTAAATTGTATGGAATTACAAGATAACTGAAACCCAAAGTATTGCTTCCACCTTGAAAAAGTTTTCATCAACGTCTGAGACACGTTACTGTTAGTTATTGTTTTAAAGGTCCCAACCTCCATAAATTTAATATGCTCCTGGGGGGCTTACTCAAATAAGTACCATAACCACTAACCTTGTCCTAAGGACAGACATTTGTGAATCATTGGACACACAGGACCTGTCCCTGACAGTGGACACAGTACTGCTATGGATCTGCCAGCAGGAACTAAAAAGAGAAAAAGAAAAAACTACATAAACTTGATGCCAAAAAGAGGAGGAGGCCTCATGGTTGGTGCGCTCGACTCTGGATCGAGTGGTCTGGGTTCGAGCCACGGCCGGGACATTGTGTTGTGTTCTTAGGTAAGACACTTCACTATCACAGTGCCTCTCTTCACCCAGGTGTTTAAATGGGTTCTGGCAATTTAATGCTGGGGGTAACCCTGCAATGGACTGGCATCCCATCCAGGGGGGAGTAGAAATACTCCTAGTCGCTTCATGCTACAGAAACCGGAGTTAAGCACCGGCCTAATGGGCCACTAGGCTCGTAAACAGACTTTACCAAAAAGAGATGGCACAACACTTTTGAAAGATACAAAATAAAGAGGAAGAAGCACCTCTATGTGAAAACCTTTGCACCAACATCAATATCCATATTCTCCATACTATTCCCTATACATTTCCTTTAGTACTGACAAGGTGAATTCCTTTTTAACAATCAAAGATTCCTAGGTTGATGATCATTTCCTTTATTCTCATGACCTTAACAAATGATTAGGTACCTTTACTGTAGAGAGAAATTAGATGCTGGTGTAAAGGGTTAACAGAATTAAGAACAGACCTGCAACTTCCTACACTATCCACTTACCAGCTTGTTGTGGAAGAACTATAGTTTCTTTCAAGCCATTGAAGGAAATTTTTCGGGCTGAAACTGGGCTTGGAGGTATGGGCTGCAAATAATGGAGTCACAATGTCACAATTTCATCTAATTTAGGACTAGACACAAGTTTGACAAAAGTCACATAAGGCTTAGTGAGACCAAAAGTGGGGTTGTCAGAGATTATGTTGAGCAAGCAAGGCTTTCACCACTGATCACTTGCTTAAGAAGTTGCTTGGAAAGTACCAAGCTCTCTCTCAAGAGAAGGGAAACTGCAGAAGGCCTAAAATGAATGGTGTGGTATGGGGGGGGGGGGGGGGGGGACTGAACATCAATTGTGGCAGATGGAGTCTTGAACACCACACATGGCTCCAGAAAGGGGGAGAACTGTCAATGTCCTGGGGCCTTCATGAAGGAGAGTGGGGTACAAGAAGAGTTCAACTTGCCTTAGTCTGAGTAAGAAGCTGTTGAAGTCTCTGGTAAGCCAACACTTGTATGAGACGTGGATCCAACTTGGCCAGTTCTGTTTCTGACAAAAAGTACTCAGGTCAAGAAAACTGTAGAGTCATAGTATATTTGTACAAGAAGAAGAGCAACACCCCACCATTTTGATTAGAGCTAAATCATCAATAAGTGCTACCTTCGAATACTGGCATACTGTAGGTGCCAATTTTCAACACCAAATAAGCTTAACAACACTCTGACTTACTTTCAAACATGATACATAAACCAATTAACTACAAATAAGAAAGGACAATACTGACCATTGAATGCATCAACTCCTGCGGCAGCACAGATGCTGTTTATAGCATTGGCAGTCGCCATAGAGGTTGCTGCAGCTGCTTGGTTAACTTTGTTCGGACTTGACCCTACTGACACAGGTGCTGAAGCATTCACAGTCCCAATTTTCACAGGATTGACACTTCCTGCACTTCCAGGTGCTCCTAATGTTACTATACTACCACCAGGGATTTGGCCAGTGCTAGCAGCAGACAACCCAGCAGTAGCAATTGTCTTAATGATGTTCCCACTGTTTGTACTTGTCAACACAATAAGTTTTGTTGGTGTTGATGAAGCAACTTTTGTTGTGCTGGCACCACTTGAACTAGCAGAGGTCACTGTGGAAATTGTTCTGGTGGCTGCACTGACAGTTGTGTTCACAACAGAACTTGATGATGAAACAGCAACTGTTTTTATAGAATCTGTTGTTACTTTTGCCTTAACATTATTCAAATGACCAATATCGTTGATAAGTTTTGCTGTGTCACTAGAAAGTTGTTTACATTCTGCACTCAACTGAGTCAAGTCGCCAACCTGTTTCTCAACAGTTTTAGGCTCCTGTTTGACTAAGACTTTTGAAGGTAAATGTGTTGACGACACTGTACAAACATTGACAGGGTTACCTGCACTTGCTACTGACTTTGTATTAAGTGGTCCATTCATATGAGTCTGTAATTTTGACGGAGATGCATACAAAATTGTCAGTGGTTTTGTTATTGTTTTCCCACCACTAGTAGTAGTAATAGTGGTTGTCACAACTCTACTTATGCAAGCATTTGGTACATTGCCATTAGCTGCTGTTGCAGAGACATGATTTGGTAAGTCTGACTTCGAAGGCAGACCATTTACAACAGGTTCTTTCCCAGTTCCACTACTTGTAGCATGGGCTGATCCCGAAGTTGACGAGTGATTGTTTGAGTTTGATGTTTCACCTTTAGAGGCATTGTCTGTGTGATTGGCAATCAAAGCCTTGTTTACAGATGGTTGTGTCAAATGCTTTGCAATTCCACATTGGAGACTAATCACACATTTTAACCACTGAAAATATGAAGAAAAGGATAATAGTTACATTTAAGGTAGCAGAAAAGGACATCAAAACTACTTACAGAAAAACAATTTGTAACACCTTGAGAGGAAATTTTTCAATATCACTCCCACAGTGAAACATTACTGTGTTTGTTTAAGGGACATGAAATTGCTTGCCATAAAAGTAGCTGAATAAAGCAAAGACGATTGATTCAAATTTTCAATTGAAAGGAAAAAAGAAAAAAAACGGTTCTATAGCGATAATTAAACTCTAGCTCCAAACACCTCCCAAATTCTATGCAACTGGCAAACCCTTGCAATATTAGACAAGAGGATTTCCCACAACGAACAAGGATAAAGATTAACCAAGGTCTTAAACCAAGGTACTATCAAAGTTGTTACTTATACAAGCACACACAACCCACAATTCCTCTATTCGCTCCGACAAAGGGCCAACGCTCGAAACGTCAGCTTTTGAAATCGTTACAGTTGCCAATTTACCACTTCAACTTTGTTGATATATCCAAGTTATTTTGTTACCCCCACCAATGCAGCCCCAAACAGTTTCTTTCGAAACTATCAGCCTTTATTCATTTGTTACTCATACATCTTTCAATACTTTTCCCCTAGTCTGTGTTCAATTCCAGAGTATCCCTCTCAACAAGTCACAGCCTTACCTCTTCCTGTTCCTCAGCAGTTGGAGTGGTCAAAGGGATTGCATGTAGTGGTAAAGGTTCTTGCATTCTTTTTACGTGTTCAGGAAGAAGCCGATACGGTGGGGACTCATAATGGTCCTTGATTGCTTGTGGAACCTATAAAAACACACATCCAGTTTCCTTTCATTGTTTAAAGGGGAATTATTGTAATAATTAATTAAAATTCAAAACAAAAATTCAAAGCAGTACACTGTCGGTATTTTTTTAATAGAAATAAATGTGGTGTACAAACTAACCAAGGTTGCTCTTCTTCTTGTTGGTAAAAATTCCTTTCTTTTAAAGGAAGGATGTTTCTTCAATCTAAAATTTAACATCAATTAATTATTAAATTATGTTCAAAGTACTAAATGTAGATTAACTGATTTTACAGGAAAAGGGAGGTGACAATTACCTGTGCACACGTTGAAGAAAATTCATTTTTATAGTATGCTGCGAGATATTACTCCTAAGGTCATTATATGCTTGTAGTCTCTTGCTAAATCGAGGATCACGTAGTCCAGGCTGAAAAAAATATCATTAAAAGATTTAAAAGACAATCTTATCACAAGTACACATGTTGCAAATGATTTGGAAAATTGCGATGAACTGTTGACCATTTAAAAGTTAATATAAACAATTGCTTGTGTAAAATGTCTTAAAAATCCATGAAATATACGAGGTATAACTTGGTGCTGTCAGAATCATTAGTTTGTTTTCAAACTGATTTTGTAAAGGGGTTTATGGTACAGTAACTTTTACATTTATTGAACTCTAAGTGCCAGGTTTTTTTCAAGTAGAAAGTGCCATTGTAAAGTTCCAGAAAATATCCATACCCCTATGGAAGGTTGTTGGAAATTCTGAGGGGGAAAGGGGGTTAGAGACTAAGATACCCGAGGGTAGGGAGCTTCCTGTCTAGCCTTTTTCCAGAGGGTGGCAAATGCACAAGTTAAAAGTTTGAATCGAGGAAAGTAATAGTCACATAAATTGTTTTAACAATTAAGAAAGGAATAGAAATAAGCAAATTTATTAAATCGCTCACAGCACCCATGGGCAAGATAAAGTAAATCCTGTGTTCTGATTGGCTACCCAAGTTTGGGATTGCCCACATTGATCCCGTGCATAAAAAAAATAGAATTAGAATGAAGTTTGTAATTCTTGGGCAATTTTGGTGATGGAAATGCAAAAAGCGGCAGAAGATAGTCAAGCCAAAAAAACAGAAACGACTCTTATGAGTTTGTTGTGCTACAAACACAGTTGGCTTTCTTTCCCGGCTCTTGAATAAAACAAGTCATTCTTAATAAAGCAAAACCTTTTTGCAATATAATAAATCATATATTAACCAATCTTGTTCAGTTAGGATGGCTGGATATCAGCCTCATTCTTTTCTCACATTTTTATGGACCTCAACTTCACCTCAGTCCATAAAAATGCAAAAAAAGAACTCAGCCAATATCCCAGCCATCTTGACCTCATGCTTGGTAACACATACATATTGTCTAATCAATTGAAAAGTGGCAGTTCATCAAGACTTTTCCTAATATCATGCAAGGTTTCTTTGCAGTACGTTCAGGTTTTGTGTAATTTCTAGGTCCCTTTCCAAGGCTCAGCTGCTCATCCAGTAGTTTTACTTGCAGCTGATCATTAACTACATTGCTTCTACGTTTGTATTAGCGATGTCAGGTGGAGGTATTAAGGTGGCTGAACACAGTTTTTGCATGCGCTTTTGCTGATTGCAAAAAACAAAAATGCCGTCAATAGAACAGTCATTTTATTTACTTAGCACGTATCAACACTATCTGTGCTATATTTCTCTATAGTTGGCTCAGTGTATTGAGGGCTTTAATCTTTTATTACAAAGACGTGTTAGGAAAGTTAACAGTGCAAAGAACCCAGCATTTCTCAGCTTTTTCGTCATTTCCAAAAGAACCCAGTTAAATGCAGCCCATGCGTAGCAAGTCAAAAAATTACGATTGAATGAAAAATTGCTTTCTCAGAAATATACCCATTTCTTGAGAACCACTCATTAGAATTTCATGAAATTTGGCAAGAAAATACTTTAGGAAATAAGTAACTGGAGTATTGAAAAAGATTGATTTTTCACAAAGGAAATTCTAGATAATTGAGTGAACCTTCAACAAGGGATAATTAAAGATCTCTCTGTTAAATTGTTAGCAAAATGGTGTTAACTTGTGGGTATCATTACAAGCTCGTTGCATGCAAATTATAAAGAAAATCTAATGACTAGATTTTCTACAAATAAACAAAGTTGATTTTAAAGGCCTGTTTATATTTATTCAAGTCGCCATGGCAATGAGACATACGTCAGCTTAACCATCAAAAAAGCAAAGTTTGTGTTGTTAACTTGCTTGCTGCCAGTTTTGGCAACCAAGAGATCAAGGGTTTTAGAGAAAATGGTGAAAGAAACACAGGTATCAAAACCTGTGTTCAGCCACCTTTAATTATAACACACATTAACTAGTGCAAATTATGGAAGACAGGCAAGGTAAAGAACAGACATGACAAATTAATCCTATTCCTTTTTAGTGTTTTCAGCTGCATTTTCCATTAGTTTGTGTTTAGCAAGCCAGTCTAAAAAGTGTATGTTTACAGTTACAGTTTTTGTGATGTGATCAAGAGTCTTAAACACTTGAGAAAATTATGAATGTAAACTACGCAACAACAAACAAATTTAGCCATATTTTAATATTGATGCAAGAAATCAAACATTCCAGAACAGCAAATGGATAAGTCTTAGATAAAATAGCAAAGTGTTGTATTGTATGGCTACAATAAAAAAGTAATTTAAAAAAATTGATTGTAACAGTGTGAGCTGTCAATTTTCCACATATAAAATGACTTAGAGCTTCTGAGGGGTAAAAGATAACGCTAAAAAATCCAGAAATTCCAGAGGGGAGGGGGGTGCTTCATAAACACCCCTGGAATGGAAATTCCAAGGGAATGGGGAGGTTAAAAGGTAAAAAACCTTCCATGGGGGGTATGGATATTTTCTAGTACTACACTTTCTCAAAGAGATGTACATGTATGCTCAGAAAATTATTTTTACAATTGACAAACTCTGACAAATGTTCAAGCTCTTTAGTGTCCATAGATTGAGAGAACATCAGGAACCAACAATGACCTTTGGAGGTCTACCCACTCTTATGATTACCATTCAAAGCTTGAAGGTCAACTTGAGAAATGACAATAACAAACAGATGATACATGCCAATGACAACAAATTTTACCTCAGCATGCTCAGCATGATTTGGACACATCCACATGCCACTTGGTACAGTGGTCAGGGGAGGGTTTATACAGTCCATGTGAAATGCCAAGGGGCAGAAGTCACAATGAACAAGTTGCCCAACCAAATCACTCCTGTAGAAACAACAAAGAATGATTCACTACTTGAATCCCTTCAATTTTCTTTGATTTTTATTTACAAGATTTGCCGACAGGCAGGGACACCACAACAGTTGGGCCAATCACTGCAGGCCCAGTAACCCACCCATCCCACCCCAGGGGAGGACATCCATTACACAGTAACCTCGTGCATGGGAAATTAACGTCTCCTACCCCTAACCCTGCAGGAGACGGGACCTCCATTTATTCATCCCTATGCGAGAAGACTAGAATATCTAACGGTTTCTTGATATTATAGAAAGGCAGCATATTCTTCTCAATTATTTTAAGACCTTGAGTGTTAGTCCGGCCAGGGCTCAAACCCCCAACCTCCCACAAAAACAGTCCAGCACTCTATCCATTGAGCTAACCGGGAGGCGGTTATAAAGTAGTATGTGAAAATCTTGATTAAGATGTTACTTATGTCTTACCGACTACAAGCAAAACAAAGTCGCCCAGGAGGAATCATGTGTTCTTCCTCATCAGTATGTCTTTTCCCATTTTTTACGGGAATTGTCCTTTCTTCAGTACTATTTTTCCTTTTTCTGTCACCTTTTGAAAAATGAAAATGTCTGTCTTAGAGAAAATAAACCACCATTCTACTTAAATACACACATTAAGAACAAACTGAAATAGAGGTACATGCATGTGCCTTTCAAGACAACATGAGATATCTTTTACCTATTGCATATTAACATCATTACCACCACTTGAACAGGTTCTAAAAAAATTTTTGTTTTCCTTAATCAGCAATTAATTTCGTTTCATAGTCTGTAACATACCAACAAACAAAAACAATACTAACCAGGAAAGAAGGTATTACACTTCAGTTCAGGTGGTAAAGAAAATGTAGTTGGGTTTTTTCCAGTTGTCATTTTTACCAGTGTAGAAAATGGAGATTCTGGTTTTGAGTTCTCAGTAACTTTAACAGTTGGTGCCAAATGACCATCAGTTTTTATTCCATCATTTACAGGGTCTTTCCCTTTATTATCAGTATCCTGGACAAAAATCACACCAATTTTGTAAGTTACTCCAAAATGGATGCAAGACTTTTTTTTTTTTTTCATGTTACGCTACCTTTTCAGATCATAGTATTACAGTTACATGCAAGACAAACAAAAAACAAAATCTCTCTAGTTTCAGCAACATCAAGTAAAAATTTAACTTCATCAGTTTCACCTGGTTGCAAAGAGTATGACTTCTATCACTGCTATAGATATTTTCCATCATTTCCAAATTATTTTTTACAGTAGACAGACACAAAATTGATCATCAATTGCTAATCATAATCTCAATAAGACCAAAGTGAACTCTAGTAAGAAAAAGTCAAAGTTCTATTTTAAAGGAATCGTTACAATTTTTCTTACATTTCAACCATAGGAAATTTAACTTTCCATTACATTGTGGCTACATCATGACATGCAAAGAATAGGATTTTCAAAGAGGAAGTTGATCTACTGTGGCAACTGTCTGAATGAGACTAAACAAAATAATTTTGCTATTATATTTATAATAGAATGGTTATTCTCTTAGACAATACCTACCTCTTTGGGTAATGCTTTACATTCATTACAGAGCCATTCGCCGTCAGGGATGTCATCTTCTTCTAGCGGAGGATCACTGAAAACAATATACAACAATTAAAAATGACATCAATACAACAACAAGAGACTTCTTTCACCTGGCATTGCAAGAAAGCCCCAAATTTCTATGGACATAAGAGACTACACAATCATAAAATAAAAAATGGAAGTCAAGCTTAGAATCAAAAAAAGAGGAAAAAGTGACCAGATATCAACCTTCTTCAGATTATCTTATGCAAGAAAGTAATTTCTCACACACGACTGTCAGCCATGCCAAGCCGACCATGCAACCACACTTTTACCTTCAATCCAGGGTTTGTCACATAAAAAAGTGCAAGAAACTACACTCCAATCAAGTTTGAAAAAAATATGGTACTTTTACATGGTTAGATACTAGGAGGAACCATAAAATAAAGGAGCACTATGGAACATCTTGTCAGTACTTTTATGAACAAAGAATGGTACACTAGACACTACATGTCCAGTAACTGTAATTCAATGAAATGTAGATATATAAGGATCCATGTAGTGTAGAGTAATACTACACAACAGACAATGACATCTTACAGTTGGCTTTAATTTGGCTGTACACTCATGTAATCCCTCATCTAAATTGCAGTTATTTTTGTATTCATATGCTAGAGATTAAACATCTCCATTTAACACAAAACAACTAAAAAGATAGTTAACTGTACCACATTTCAAAAGATTGGCAAAAAAACCCCAATTGAGAGGTATAACAATAAACAGCTCAGCCAAAATGATTACAAAAAAAAAATAGATTGGTACTGTTTAAACTATAGAAGAACTAGGTAATGAGCAGACAGGGAAGAAGCATATATTAAGCAAAATAAGCTTCATGTTTTCATATACTACAGTAACTATACAACAAAGTAACTGATTTCTCCTGTTTGGTTGTTCATAAATTTATCCCACCTCTGGGAAATTTTACATATCTTGACCACTACATCTAAAACAAAATATCTTGAGGGCAAAAGACAACATTCTGCTGAGTTTTATGATACTCTTTAGGCTTTAACTGTGAACTAAAAGCTCACTCCAGAAACAGACCTGCGAATACTTTCTGACAATCAATAACATATAGTGTGAAAAAAAGATATTTCAATTATCATGACACAATTTATATTTAGAGAAAATACTACTTTCAAAAACTTTAAACTAGACCAAGAGGAATATTTATAATTCACTAAATATGCGCGCTGTTCTCGTATTTTGGAGTAGACGTACTACGCGAGTAGAGACAATTTGGCGTAGAAGTCTCTACTGTTAAATGTCGATTCGAAGAATAAAACTTGACAGAGACTTCACATTTTAACACAGTGTATGATTGGAAATGTAATTCGTGAAGAAATATTTGCAACGCAGCTTGACGAAAATTAAGATAGTTAACATCAGCTGTAACAACAAGCGGGTATGTAATAAGTTAAAATAAGCAGTTATACTGTAACATGTTACAAGACCTTCACACAGGAGTGTTGAGAAGTCAAGGAAGAAATCTCAATTCGGATCGAAAATTTAAAGTCACCGATAAAGACCTCCTTTAACAATGTATGAATATAAAATTATAATTGAACTAACCAGCAAGTCAAGTGAAAAGCGCAGGGACATCGATCGCAGCAGAGTAAATCGCCTCCTTCGCCACAACTGTCACAGTTGTCGTTGTTGACAGCCCGTCCTTGCTTCCGCGCCTCTTTGTCTCCTTTTTTTATCCTCTTCCCTAAATCTTCCGACTGCGGAGGTTGGATAAGGGCTTGAATCCTCTGTAAATAATAAAGAAATGGGTATGTAATAAAGGTAAACAACTGGTGCGAGTCGAGTTTCAAAGCAAAAATTGAGGAAAGGAACTGAGAGCTTCTACGCACGTCCATCAAACTTCCTTCTGGATCCAAGTGGTCGTAATCCATTTTGCAAACTTCTAAATTACTACCAAGACTGTTATCTACCGTTAAGTAACCACAACAACAAAATTCGAGTTTTTCTATCCAAGAAATTCCAACTTAGGGGAACAATTCGAACAAATTGCCGCCCTTAAATTTTTCAGAATTGAGAGGCATTTTCTAAGCCCCTCGCCGATAAAATGTCTTGCGATTCAGCCCACTACTAGCTGTATTATTTCTTTCTGATATGAAGCAAAGAAGTTTGCTAAAACTGCAAGCTTAAGACAAAAGTGCCTAATTTAAGTACGAGAAACCCACTGTTAGTCTCGGAAAAACAGAAGAACAAATTTTGTCCAACTAAGGGCGCATGCGCTGAAGACTTATTGCGCATGAGCAGCTCTTTTCGCGCGCTACCGCTGGTCTAGCTAATGCTCAAAATTCTCCTCAGGTCTCACGCGGATTTGAAAGGGAGACTTTTTGGCGATGTGTTTGCCCAAACTTGCTTAAACAGCTTCACAGGCGTCATCTTGGATCAAATTTATTACCCAAAACAGATAGAATTCCGGTGTTTGTTATCGGCTTGAGACAGGAGACCATGACCTGTTCTTTTGCCAGAGATCAGATTTTCTGACTTACAGAGGCATTTGCCCGATCGATTGGACGGTCAAGGAACTGGGACGTAGGCTAAAAACCCAAAAAATATCAAAATTATATTTCCAATGTGTCAAACCTCATTCCCAGGATCTAGCTAAGCTATGCAGTGGCTGGCTGGCTATGATTAAATGTTTGACGTAGAATTTTGAAACCGATCCTCAGGGTGGGGCTTTTAACTGTGAAATCCATCCTGGATCAGAAGGAGATAACCGTAAACACGTTATCATCTACTAGATCAGTTAATAAAAAGAAGTTATCGAAAATGGCTCTTAAAGTGTAGCGATTCTGATACTCTTACCACCCGATAGAAACCATTTTAGAGTCTTAGCAGAAATCTTGACACATCGTTAAGATTGATTACCATCTGGCAAATGTCATAGAGAAGTAAATTGAAATGAATAATTGAACACATATGTACAAGATAACTTTCGAACGCCTTTCACCCTTTCAGTCTCGGGAAATCTCGGATCCTGGACAAAAATCTATGGCACTAGTATAGTTTTAACTGCTTTAAGAGTAAACCTATTAAAGCATAAGGCACTGTCGTGGTGAAAAATCTCACCTCCACACTTCTTCTTCAAAATAAGTTGACAGGTATAATTTGGAAGAGAAAATAAAAGGCAATTTGGAAGGGAATATTTACCGTTTTGTGTTTTGTTGGATGCATTTCCTTGAGACTTCAGATTCATAATTTTGTGAGAATTCTAAGTGAGGGTTTGTGTTGAGGAAGGAAAATATGTCAATTTCGTATTGCTTTGAGAAGCGCGTTTTAGTGGTTGTTTTTATAAACCATTGAATAGATATGTGGCGACGACTGCTAGAGGCAAGAAAGATAAATTAGTGTTCCCACGATGAATACAAACATCCCCCTTCCCACCCCCACCGCGCCTATTGACAATTTTGCCACGCGAGTCCCGTTTCCAGGGTCGCGCGAAACTGTTACGTGATTGTCACAGAATCCTCAGTTTTGTACCATGGAGCCGCTTCATATTAAAACACCACTGTTTGAGAGTCATGCGATGACTAAACTGGCGGGATTCCCTGTTTACTTAAAGCTAGAGAACGTACAACCACCAGGATCCTTCAAGATTCGAGGAATTGGCAATTTGTGTCAGAAGGTTTGCTGATCATATTAATTTTTCCCTGGCTCACTACTTTTTCTGCAAAATTTTGATACACTTCCAGCTATAATCGTTAAATGTTTTTGTTTGGATGATTCAAATGACGGTTACGTTACTGGCTTCTTAATCTGGTTTAAAATGTCTTCCAAGCTAAAAAAAAAAAACGCAAAGTTCACTTGTCAGAAGGGACACGTGTTCTAAAATTATTGTTTTTATTGAAAATCAATGTTACGTTTCCTTAGAATTGTTTAGTTTATTGGAAAGAATTATGCCCGAAGTTCTGATGCAGCTTGCTTATGAAAAGCAGCTGATATATAAATTTGTTATTAGTTGTACAAGAGTAAGAAACATAATGGAAAAAGAACAACTGAACCTCTCCAATTTATCAGGTTGCTTCAGAGGAACTTTTGGCTGCCTTCAAGTTAAAATAAGGATGTGCCACAACTGTCGAAAATGCTATAAACCACTCAGAGGGCCATTTGTTATGGCACAAATTCTCCTTTTCAGCACTTAGGAAAAGTTATGGAGAACAATACGGATAATATGCTACAGATGTTTGGGTGACAAATGAAAACTAGTATTTTTTCTGTTGGTTCCAGGCCATGCAAAGAGGATGCAATCATATGGTTTGTTCATCAGGTAAATTTTAGTTAGTCCTGTGAAGGTTACCTATTACTAGCCATTGTAAAACAATTCTCTACCCTAAAGAGATACAGTGCTGTATTAACTGTGAGCTGGAGGAGTAAAAAAGTGGAGGGATTTCCTCAGAGTGGTTTAGGGGAGATCCTGTTAATCTTTATGAGGGTCCCCTATGCCCCTTTGCAAAACTCAGTCACATCAAATTATTTTGCCTTTTCACGTATCAACAAAGAACGTCCAAAACTCTTTCATGTTCTTGCAAAATTTGAGATGATCACATGGATTAATATTTTTACTTTTTCTAGTCTTAAGAAGTCTTACAAAAGACAAAAAAAAAAAGATGTAATGTCCTATTTTATTTGTTTAAGAACTATTAGTGTTCTGTTGTATGACTTTTATCAATCCATATCAAGTTCGTCTGCAGTCAAAACCTAACCACAGCCATTCAAGAACAATACATACATTTCCAAAACTATAAGATAGCTGGAAATTCGTCACATAAAACAAAATGGTTCACAAATCACATTTGATTCAGCTCTTGATTCATGGATCATGTTTAAATAAAAAAATTCATTCACCTGGACATGAAAAGATCTTATTATCTTCAATCATGATTCATGAATAAGAAAAAAGTCAAATCAAATTCACGAGAAAAAAAATATCTGAATCATGCTTTGTGGAAAAAGTCTGGAGGACCTTCCTTTATCTTAAAATGAAAAGGCTATATAACGATGTTTATAGTTCTAAGTTAATAGAAAAAGGTTAGTCTGAGTTGCTTTGTCTGTGGTAAAAAGTTTTCTTTCTAAATACAGTGTCTTAAATAGGGTAGAAAAAGGTTTTGATTATTTTTGTGTGTGTAGTTTTATGAAAGAAGCTATCTTTCTAGTTAGAACTGGTTTGAAAATGGAGGATGTTTGGCACTAGTAAGGCAGGCCATCCCAGACAAAACTATGTTGGTAACTTCCTCTGCATTATTTCTTCTGTGTTGGGAAATACAGGGCCTAATGATTGTTGGGCTGGACTCTGGGTGGAGGGGTCAGGGTAAAGACCTGGCTGAGTCATTGTGTTGCGTTCTTGGGCAAAACACTTAACTTTCATAGAGCCTCTCTCCACCCATGAGCATAAATGGGTAACAGTAAATTGTCAGGGATGCCTGATGAAATGCTGTGGGATAACCTTGCAATGGACTGGCTGGAGAGAAGTAATTCTTCTATCCACTTCATGTTAGGGAATCTGGGATAAGTTCCACATAGATGGGCAGGGATCATATATTGAAAACTGTGTTGGTGGCTGTCCTTTATAAACTATTCAACCTTGTTTGTCTGATGTCAGGTGGCAATGCTGGGCTTGCAGCAGCATATGCAGCTAAAAAACTTAAGATCCCTTGCACTGTGATTGTACCAGGATCAACACCAATGTTTATTGTGGAAAGACTGAGGGAAGAAGGAGCTACAGTTGAAATCTGTGGCAGTGTAAGTTGATAAAGATGACATGAACTTTTGTTGAGTTAACAGCTTGTAAAGGAGCTAGAATTTTTATCTTTTGAAACGTTATACACAGTTTACCAACTGAAATTACCATCAACAAGAATTAAAAGCACAAAGTTGTTGAGTCTTCAACCCCTTGGAGTGACTAGCATCTGATTTCTCCTTACATTATAACTTCTGGTAATCAAAGGTTATGAGAATACAGAAAAGGATCACCCACTGAAAAGAAGCTCTTGATTGTTAAAGAAATTCTCCTTGTCAATAAAACATAGGAAATGTATAGAGAACTTATTTTACAATGTAAAGGGTTTATTTCAATTGATAAGATAGAAAAAACACAAAATCAAAAAAAGATCTGACTAAACTGTAGCAGCCGGATAGCTAAGGATGAGAAGATCAACATGACTTCCAATCCACCAACGTGCAAAATTGACATAGCTCTGATAACCTTTTAACTCCCAAATCTGATTATTAATTCTCCCCTTTAATTGTTACACATTTCCTTATAAATTAGCGCCATATTTCGCATTGTTGTTTAGTTCCCGCCATTAGCTTGCATGGCGTGATGCATTGTGCACACTGTCATTTGATTAGTCTGCTTCATTTTTCCACTTTGTATGCACGCTGTTGTTTAGTTCACCTCATTGTCACACAGTTGGTGCATAATTAGCACGGCACCTTTGTCCCCCCCTTTTTTTGCCAGCTCTTTCTTTTTATGTACGTCTCTTGTCTTCGGTCAATAAACGTCTTCTCTTGCTCAGAGTTTCGGCTCAACTTATTGGCGTAGTTAGAGAGAATTTGGTGTTAAATCAAGAAAACAACTTCTACCTGATAAGTTTGAGTATTCTCATTACCTGTTTGCTGGATGATGTATGGATATTATGGGGAGAAGTTACATGTTAATTACTTCTTTGAGTTAAAGGGTTAAGCCCTTTGTGCTAATCTCAATAACCTCATGAAAGGTTGCTTTTGGCTGCAAAGCAACAATCTTTTTACCTAAGTTCATGAAGGTATCTAACAAAGAATTACATGGGAATATTGGTTTTGAAACTTGTTCTACGTTTTGACTGATGTCATAGTCTTGGGATGATGCAGATGCAAGAACCTTGACACTAGCAGAGCAGCCAGGTAATTAAGACCAAAAATTCATTGGCCCTCTATTTAAGTAAATTGCTGTTAGAGGTTGGCATATAGAATTTGAATGGATGAGAATCTGTCTTCATTGAAAAGTCCCTATGATCAGTTAAATGTGACTTAAGGTTCTGTCATGTGAGCAACCCAAAATTTAGTTCTTGTGGCTTGTTACATGATTTCATATTTTTTTTGGAATTCTTGAGCACTTTTTTGTTTACTTAGTAACTTTCAAGATCTGATTGATGATTCTCCCCTCTAGCTGCTACACATTTCCTTGTAAATTAGTTTTGAGAATGTATTAGATCTAGTTGACAACTCCTACCCAATAAGTTTTTGTGTAGATATTATAGGGAGATGCTAAATGTTAATCCCTGTGGAAATTAAGGGGTTAACATTTTCATTGAATTGGCCAAATTTCATAAAACATGGTTTCTTTCATAAGTGTTCAGAGTTTATTGTTTGCCTTTTCTTGTCAAATTGAGTTCAGTGTTATACTAGTTTGCTTAAGCTATCTTTATCTCTTAGGCTATGCTTATATTCCACCATTTAATCACCCTGATATCTGGTAAGAACAATTTGTTTTTTTAAATGCTGTTTTTTAGCAAATTACATTTCAAAAAGTGTGATTTGTTGACTCACTTGATTCATATTAATATGTAATTGGAGAGCAGGGATGGTGCAGTGGTAAGAGCACTCGCCTCCCACCACTGTGGCCCGGGTTCGATTCCCAGACCTGGCTTCACATGTGGGTTGAGTTTGTTGTTGGTTCTCGTCCTTGCTCTGAGGGTTTTTCTCCGGGTCTTCCTGTTTTCCTCCCTCTGCAAAAACCAACATTCCAAATTCCAATTAGATCTGGAAACAGTGGACAAGAAGAGCCACCCAGTGGAATGTCCATTGCTAAATTATTATTTATTGTTTATTATTTATTTATTTATTTAATAATAATAAAATACAAAAAATTGGAGGAGAGAGTGAAATTGGATGGGTGAGGGTGTAATTTGTCCAACATCCTGAGAAATAGAGGTTGCAACCCTTTTGTTGTGTATCGTAGCTGTAGAGGGGAGGACAGTTTTGATGAAAGGAGGCATTTAAAAGAGCAAATTTTGGGAACTCTGTGCAGAATGCCGTACAAAATTTTGTTCAAGTAACTTCCTCCCATTCCTGCAAATGCTGTTATCTTAACCACTGATTTTGATGTCATTCCTTTGTATACCAGTCACAAAGTAACTTTACTCTGCAGGGAGGGTGTGGCCTCTGTCATTCATGAATCAGCTGCACAGCTGCCAGAGAAACCAAGCATTGTTGTGGTATCTGTTGGTGGAGGGGGGCTATTGTCTGGGGTGTTACAAGGTATGCACAGTGTAGGGTGGACTGATGTCCCTGTTGTTGCCATGGAGACCAAGGGAGCAGACAGTTTTAATGCATCAGTTCAAGCAGGGAAGCTTGTTACATTAGATGCTATTACAAGGTTTGTGTTAAAAAACTAACAGTTATGCGCTTTGCAAATGTCTAGCTTAAGAGTCGAGGTGTAGAGTGAATAGCAACCAAAATCCAGGGACCGAGGTTTTTTCTGCCAGCAAACACCCCCAGAATACCAAATTTTTCCTTGGATGATTCCTGACAATTCATTTGGAACCTCTCATAAGAGAATGAGACAGCGTTGAAATAAGTTATCTTGCTATTACTTTTGCTGACTGTGTTGCACAACTCTTGTAAATAGCACCTCAACACTTGCACCTTCGTTATTCAAACCCACCAACCACAATACATGTAATTACCACATCTGCCCCTGCACCCTTATATATCTGTGGACAAGCTCATTAAAGTGCAGTTTTGAACACGATAAGTAACGGTCAACTGTAGATAACCTCTAAACATGACCCAGCTTAACTCGCTCACGGCCATCAAAGTACGGTGGGGTTGGGATGAAGGGAGACCTCCACAGCCATCTGAGTAGGGTGGGGTGGGGGTAAAGGTTGACTTCTCCTCAGACGTAAAGGAAATTGGGATCTTAGCAATGCGGTGATTGCCAGTCTGACTTGATCAAAGTTAACTAGCTTGTTGTATTTATCATCAGCGTTGCAAAGTGTTTAGGTGCAAGAAGAGTAGCAACAAATGCACTTGAATGGACTAAGAACCACAAGATAATAAGTCATGTGTGTAGTGACAAGGAAGCTGTCTTAGCATGCGACAAATTTGCAGGTAATACTTTTTTTTATTCTTTCTTATGGTAGCTTAAGATCGTCACCGAGCAGGAATTTTCTGTATCTCTTCATATTAGTTTTCTTTTGATATTTTTCTCGCAATCACTGTCAATCTGTCACTAAAGCAAAAACAGACCCGTTCAGCGATTGTCATTTGTCAGGCCTTAACCCTCTAAGAATTACTGGCTTCTAAAGTCTCCTTTCATTATCACCCTTGAATCAAAGGAAAAGGTCATGAGAACAAAGGAAATGTCTTGATGCATTGGCCCCTACCATAACCGAGATGGTTAACATGTCTCTTCCGACTAATCTCGTTCCTGATAACTGGAAAACTGCCCTTGGTATTCCCCATTCCCCTACTCAAAAAGCCCGGCCTTGATTTGGTTCTTAAAAATTTTCGTCCTGTCAGTAATCTTCCTTTTATCTCTAATGTTGCGGAAAAGGCTGTACTTCAGCAACTGCTTAACCACTGTGAAAATTATGCACCTCTTCCTAAATTTCAATCCGGTTTCCGTAAGTTTCATTCGACGGAAACTGCTTTGCTGAAAGTTCAGAATGATATCCTGTTACATATGGACAAAAAGCGCTCTATAAATATATTATTCTTATTATTATTAACTTGAGAAGTTATGATTGTTACACGAATTCTCCTTGCAAAGGATAGAGAATTGGATTATATATCAAGTCGTGCTTCGTCAGTTTGCGCCATGTCTGACGTGAAATCCTCGTCGCTTTCGTTTCAGATGATCACCGTATGTTAGTTGAACCAGCTTGTGGCGCGGCCCTGGCGTGTGTGTATGAAAGACTTTTCAAAGTGTGGCAGGAGCAAGGAAAGCTTGGGGAACTAAAATCGGCTCTTGTTATTGTCTGTGGGGGAAATTTAGTGTCTTTAAAAGCAATGAAAGAATGGAAAGACCAACTTGGGCTTAGTTGACAAAGAAGAGTTCTTATCGTCGTGGAAACCTTGGGAAAACGAGGCGATTTGGATTCGTAATGTACGGGGTTACTCGGAGCTGTATCGGATACCATCGGAGAAACACTCGCTTTTTTATTCGGAGTCGCTTCGTCAGTTTTCGAGAGCTATACTTAATTTTTCCTCTGCCCTGTGTTCTAGTCCAGGTTTATGATATTTCAATGGGGTTATATTCACTGCAGCCCGTAGGTGGGGTGTTAAGAATGTAGATAATGAACTGAGTTTTTAATGTATAAAGGCTGATAGTTTCTAAAGAAACTGGTTGGGGCTGCGTCGGTGGGGGTAACGAAATAATTTGAATATATCAACAAAGTTGAAATGGTAAATTTGCCACCGTTACGATTATAAAAGCAGACGTTTCGAGCGTTAGCCCTTCGTCGGACGCCCTTCAGCGTTAGCCCTTCGATCCGACGAAGGGCTAACGCTCGAAACGTCAGCTTTTATAATCGTAACGGTGGCCCATTTACCATTTCAACTTTGTTGATATATTCAAATTATGACTTTTTAATGTATTGAAAGTGGTTAAAGAGGTGTGACTGACTTTTTTCCAAGACCTATTCACAACTGCTTTTAAAGTACAATACAGTGTAAGCAGTGTAACACGAAAATTATATCTTAAATAGATTTTTTCCTCAACCGCAGTCTTTAAAGGCGTTCTCCAGTGGAGAATTTTTTAAATTTCGTAATCATTTGGCTGAGTTATCGAAATAAAATCACTGCGGGAGAACGAAAAACATCAGAGGACACCACTTGACATTTGACATCTGATTGGTCAAGGGTGCAGGAACTCTGCCGTGATTGGTGGAGCCAATCTGCCTATCAAAAGCAAAGGAGCACCATCAGAAGTGACTGAACAGTTTCCACCCGTTTTTCTTCTTCGCTTGAACATCAAGTTATTTTAGAATCAAACATTTTTATTCACGACTTAATGACTGAGTGGCGGAAAACGGCAGTATTTTCAACCCTTGACGTATTTACAAAAAGTATCACCCCAATCTTTTTCAAATCTGATTTTCAAACCACCGACAACTGAACAATTTAGAAATGACTTTACTCAAGTATTGTCCAAAGAAATATTTTACAACTGTTCATTTTGTAGAAAAGACATCTCTGAAAATATTTTTCCTCTCGACCAATATTTACTTCCTAAGGAAAAGAAAGAGAGAAACCAGAGTGAGTTACTTTAAAATCCAAAGTACGAATGTTGTGTATTAAATGCTATGTCAATCATTGAAACCGGGAAAACTTTTTGCTAAAGAAAAATTAAAATTCCACAGGAGCAGGCCAGTCGAACTTACGAGACCAGTCGATAAATTCCGTAAGAAATTATAGCACCAACAGCAACCACAACACAAGCTTTTCTGTAGAGAGAGATTTATCATTAGGTATTAGAACAAACTTCCAAACAAGTTACCAGAATGTTTAAGATGGATTTAAGGCGTTAAGTCAAAGTGTATACGAAATGTGGGTGGATGGAGCAGATTTCGACTTCCAAATAAAATTTAACATTAATGGGCTGATTACTTGTTGCCATGCGCGGATTAGATTGATACAGAAAAACAACCATTTGTCCCCGAATGAAACTTGACCTCTGAACACCACAAAAATCGCACTGCCAGCTAGAGTTTAGGAGGTGAAATAGCTACCAGAAATTTTAGGTTTGTTCTGTTCTACACCTATTCTGCTTTGTTTTCATATCTAGAATGTCACACTACTAACAGCCTAGGTCAGTACCAGTCTTTCTCAACCGAAACTTACCCCAAAGAGGACTCGGGACAAATTTTTGATTCCAGTACCTCTCCCAGTTTTATATGGTATGTAAAGCTGTCCGTGGTATTGACTGGGGCCATATCTGGGAGCTGCTCAGGGACTGTAATTTTTTTTTGCCGACGTTCATCCGTTAGGGGCATTTCCATGACAATGCACGAGGCGCCTGTTTCAGGTTGGTGTAGTTCAACTGACTCGACCAATTGTTCCGCAATGAAGACATTGCTGTCGGATAGTATTGAGGGCTCGGCGGAAGTGACATCAGCGGGTTCTGTTGCAGCGACCATGTACTCTTTCTCGTCTTCGTCGATTTCAGATTCAACTTCCGTCTGTTCTCGCTTTTGTTCGTTTTCGTACTACAGACGAAAAAAAAAACAGATCAAGACAACAACAAGAATAAAGATAATATAAAATCACTTTTTATGAAGTATTATGACAGCTAAGGATACTAATTACAAGGAGAAAGTTACGAGTTTTCTAGCAAGTGATAATAATGATAACAGTAATGATAACAGGGGGCTCACGTCACTGAAAAGTGGTATTCTGTGAGGCCTTGTAAAATAAAATAAAAGCCACCATAGATAAAACTAAGTTAAGAACATGGAAATTATAAAATGCACTTAATATTTTTATAAAGGTTAATGAATTACACAATCGATTATAGCCTGAATTTCAGCCGTCTCTTCCCTTTACCCCAAGGGGGGCGATTAAACACTAATTTAAAAAAAATGCAAATCAAAGCAATTTCCCTGGTCACTTAGAAACAAATAGAAAGTTCCCAACCAATCTACACGAATTAAAGCATCTCGTTCAACCAATCAGATGCAAGAGCGAACTCAATCGCGATTTGGTCAGACTTGTTTTTCCGCGCTTAGCATCTCTATATTTGCTCTGACTTGTGATTGGTTAATTTTTTTTCTCTCTTAGATTTGATTGGCTATTGTCATGAACTGGACCTCTATCTTGATACTGACCTGCTCAAGGAGTGTTTCTTTGGACGAAATCAGCAAACACAAAAACCGGATGAGGGTCAGAAGGACAAGAGCAATGTACAATAGCGGATAACCGATTTCATAAGGTGCATTCTTCTTCCACACTGGAAAAAAAAAATAAAGAACAAGGGAGCGGTTACACAGTCGCTTCTTCACATTTGCTCCTTTTTTTTTCTAAGCGTTTTCAAGGACTTGGTAACTATAATTTGCTCTGATATTTCCTCAGTGTGTTCGCATCATGAAAACAAGTTACGATGAGTTGATTTAAACCTGTGCTAATTCAAAAACCAAAACTTGTAAGAATGTTAGATTGTTCAGTTCAGATCGTTTGTATGCCGTGTGTAAGCCGCCGTTTGTATGGTGCCGGTAGTTTTTAACATCTGTGAGTCTGTTCTAAATTAGCGACCGGCTTTTCTGAGTAGGTCTTTCAAAGTAGTTAGTACTGCAGGTTGAGCATTGCGTGGACTCACAGTCATTGGTGTGTTTCAGAAGTCGTTTCTCGTCGCCCGTTTTTGTTCAGTCAGTCTTATTTGGCGGTTGTAAGATGTTCGGTTCGTGCTTCACCATGGTGAAAAGGTCACTTACGCATCCTTTGAGAGAGAACGTTGGTTTTCTTAAAAACTAAAATGCAACAATCGTCCAAAACTTACCTTCTGAAATCCAATAAAGTTGTGCGTAAATGTCGGAAGCTGCGGAAGCCGGAAAAAGAACAAGATATGAAATTGCCCGCTTGATCCTCGCAAACCGAAAAATCGTGCGAAATGACAATTAGTTCTGTGTGTATGTGGTTAAAACATATTTTCAACGCTGATTGCTCTCAATGGAGGGAAAAGGCAAATTAGATTGCTCTCTACATCCTTTTCAAAGTTAAAACTTAAAAAAAAAAGAAAAAAAGAGAGAGCTATAAAAAACGAGCCATCATGAAAAAAATGCTTACCTGTGTCGGAGCTTGTTACATCTATGGGAAAACAACCCATATCATCTTCAGTTCTTGATATCTGTAGTGCCGTAACCAAAAACCAAACCAAGAAAACAACGGTTAACTTTCTCATTATGCTGAAGAATTTTGCCGCACCGCTGTAGACAAAATTTCTTCAAATTAAAAGAGAGCTCCAGCTTGAATAAAAACACGCATTCGGCAAGGAGCAGGTTTTGTACAAGTTTACGTCATAAACAGCTCATTTATGACGTAGTTTTCACAAAGCGTTCGATTAGTTTTTCCGAGTTTCTCATCACTTTTATTCATTCAGCGTTTTAAATTCGGAAAATCAGCGAAATCGATATAGAAAATGCCAAGATGGTCGACAACAGTTACACGCTAACAAATTAAAAATATGCAGTGAATTTTGAAAATCACGTCAACTCAGTGCCAACTTTTAGCACGCGCAAGGTTGCGCATGCGTGATTTCATTGATTGAAATCGTACCTGTTAGGTATGAATAACCCAAATAAAAATGGCTAGAACCATGACGAGGGAACGGTTAAAGGACCAATTTGTATCGACAGTGCTAGTTTTCTTCAGGTCCACAGTATTTTGCAAGACCAAAGTAACACAACAGTTGATGCCTCTAAGAAAGAGAACACGGTTCTAACGTTTGTCAAAGTTTTACAGCTCTCCTCGAGGAGAAAAGAGGGCAGTCTTCATACATACATACATACATACATACATACATACATACATACATACATACATACATACAGACAGACAGACAGACAGACAGACATACATACATACATACATACACACTTTATTGCAACTCCCTACAAGAGTTTTACAGTTACAAGGCTACATTAATAACCACACTAAAATAACTAAATAAATAACCAAATAAAAAAGGTAATGAATACGCGATAGAAAACTAGTGAACTACATTAAGAAAGAGAAAAAATTTCCGGCATGATACAATGAATCGGATCTACTATTTACAAATTCATAGATTAATCAGAAAAAAGAAAATTAACAATTCTTTTTCTAAAACCTTTGACATAGTCTGAAGATTTAACAAGGAAACTAGCTTGTTTTCATTATAAGCAACTCTCGACCGACATCTAAAGTCGCAACGCACCACAAACAATTCCAGATTGGAGGCCGAAATTATGTTTTTTTACTCTGACAATCACCTGAACAATTACATTAACACAATTATTCGCCTCAGGCCCGGCGAATATTGTTAAGTCATATTTGTTAACAAACAGAAGAATGACTCGTCCTCTTTATGCATAAATATATCTTATTAGAAGTCAAGTTTGTTGTGTAGTATCGCTGAGTATTTTTACGAGTTGCGCCGTATTTTGACGAGCCCGTAGGGCGAGTCAAAATACAAACAATGAGTAAAAATACTCAGCGATACGACACAACAAAACGGTTAATAAGAGATTTATTATCCAAAACGCCAAATTGCTATTTCAGTGTGGGCGAATTTCGCGGATATTTCTGGAGTACAAATATCGCGTGATATTGGTACTCGTCTCGCGCGTTAGTTGTACTCTACGAAGCACAGTTGGATAATAAAAGATGATATCTTAATTGTAAAATTATCATTGTCGATCAAAACGGTAAAACCATGTGGACACCAAAAAATCGCCTCGGCACCAACGAAAATAGTATTTTAATATAACGGTTGAGTCATCTCCTTAAATAATGTCATTTACACAACCCATCTCTTACACCACACTGTCGAAATCAACTTTTAATATTGTCGAAAATACGGCTTAATATTTGAAATTTATTCATCTCTTCTCTTATTTATCTATTTATTTATGTATTCATTTTTTGTCTCCTTGAAGTGTTGTTATTCTATCTGGCATGCATGTCACGTAAGCAATAGGTTTATCGAATATTAAATTGATGATGTATTGTTATGTTCTACAAAGTTTTAGTTTCTGTAAGATTTTTTCTGTAATCCATTTAATTAACACTTTACCAGTACTAAGTCCTTGTAAAAAAACCTTCGAAGTTTCTACAACTCCAATGGCTACGTGATTGAGGCTTTTCAGTCGTACCTATTTTTTGTTAAAGAAAGGTAAGACAGTCGTTTGGAAATTAATGTTAAAACATGAGACTTTCTGTTGATCGACGGCGTCTGTCTAATATTCATTTTTAACAAGTCTACGCATTGTCCTCGTTATCTTGTTCTACGTTCATCAAACTGTGAAGTTCACTTTTCTCTTGAGATCCTGAAGGGTTAAGGACTGCCGACCATCTTGTTGCCTTGGAGAATGCAAGGACTACACCTCCAATTACAACAAGATTGACGAGGAAACACGCCAGCAAACCCAGTATGTGCCACGCAAAAACAATCACTACAAATGCGTGGTTTGATCCTATGTCTTGCCAGGGACGAGGCCCGTACAACACATGAGCGATCTGAATAAACCAGGTACCGAGGAGAACAACGAGAAATGAGCGCACCATGCACAAGATGAGACTCTTCCGTTGCCAAGCTTCCAGCAGTACGATAAAGGCGATGAAAAATGCAACAGTGTATAGCGGAATATGTAGCTTTTGATCTAGTTCGTTGCGTCCTTCGATGTGGTAATAAAACAACTCCCCAACCAGGAAAAAAGCCATTGATAACAACACATGATCCGTTGTTGAAGGCACGAATAAGACGTTGTAGTAGCGAAAAATTTCCGCAATGGCACCCAGCAGAAAACTACCAAACATTGTCGCGTGACCGAAGTTGTTTAGATGCGAAAAGTGCCCATGGTTGTCAAGAAGGTTCCATTTGCCTTTCGATAGCTCCGCAATGATTCCGACAGTGCATGCTATAACTTTCAAACAAGGTTCGACAGGGAAATTTCTCAGACATGATAGAGGAACTTTCATCCACACAGAAGATTCAAAGTCGAGTTCGAAGTCAAATTTCTCGGTTCGCCCTCGCTGCGCAACGGAGTGTCTTTTAAAATACTTTGCTTGGGCTTCCGCAATCTTAGCAAGAATGTTAAACCACCACCATAGGCCAAATATTATGAAAAAAGACCCTGGAAGAACATGGCCGGCGTAAGAACCCATCTTTTAGTATAGATCACAAGTTACGCTTCCGTGACAGCGTTTGAACAATTATGGTGCGAGAACTGTCGGCAAAGATTGACACATCCGTTTTCTCTGCTAGGCAAACTTGATATTGTCGAGACAAGTATTGAGACATATGACTTTTATTATCATTTTCGGAAACTGACGAAAGAAGTGTTCACTTTTTTGATCGCCGTAGAAACCAGCAAATTCCGAATTACAAAACTTTTTTTATATTTATTTTGACACCATGGATACAAATTTCAACCGATGCATGAATTAACCGTATCACTGCCCTTTAACTTCGAAGAGTGACTAACATCTAATTTCTCCTTACAATATCACTCCTAAAGGTTACGAGGATAAAAGAAATGATCACCAGCTAATTGATTGTCAAACAAATTCTCCTTATCAGCACCTTAGGAATTGTACAGTGAACAATGTGGAGAATACGCATTTTAATATTAGTGAGTAAAGAGTTAAACACAAGACGAACACGTCCTACGAACATTGAGAAAGGAACATTACTCTCAGGCAGAGATTGATCATCTTTTTATATCCATTGTTTTGCCTAATTTTAGCTATGCACTTTCAGTCTATGGGGCATCTGAGTCCGATCTTACGGTTGTACAAAATTTTTTAGACCGATGTCATAAACGCCGTTTATCTCATTACCAGTTTTTATCAAGAACCTTTTAAACAAACAAGACCGAAACATTTTGAAGAAACTAAATCAACGGATTGCCACCCCCTGAAAGACACCATTCCTGTCCAAAAGACATACGTACATAATCTTAGGAAAAAGGCTGTGCACGCCCGAAAATTAATACAGAGCGCTTTATGAACACCTTTGTAAATAGGTTGATATTTAAGCTCCATTTATTGTAATGACATACTTTTTAATTCATAATGTGTATGTAGATTTCTGTTGTAGTTTTCCCGAATTCATTGTAACATAAGATATGTAGTTTTATCTTATGATGGAATAAAGACTTTATTATCATTATTATTATTATTATTATTATTATTATTATTATTATTATTATTATTATTAAACACAAGACGAGTTCGTGTCATTTCAATAATAACTCACAGCCAAGGCGCTACAGGCCAACAGGAACTTGTTCAACAATCATGCTCAAATTTCAAATAGGAGAAAGTCGCTGATAAATCGTTGAAAATGGAAACTTCAATGAACTAAAGTTCATATTCAAATAACTCAGAATTTATTCTTATGCATCTCTGAACAAGAAAAAGAAAACCTCGAAGTGCTAAAAAAAATATTGCAAAACGGCTTACTGAAGCGTTGTCCAAAGATTGTGCATCAAAGTTGAACGAAACTAAAATGTCCATTTTTAAGTTATCATCAGTCGTCATTCTAAAAAACAAAACCTCTGCGTCACAAATTAACTGAACTCTTTTAAAGGCACTCTTGCGCGCGTGTAAAGGGTCTATTGATGCATCCAGTATCCTTGATTTTAATTTTTAAATGAAGTGAAAATGACTCGAACTCATCCGCTCTTTTGTTTCACTCTTTCTCACCTACTGTGGTTGGTCAAAGGGATATTGTTCGCGATCTCTTGAATGCTTGTACAACCGTTTTCTGGGTTCTGAAGGAGAGAAAAAGTAAAAACCTGGACTGGTATATGGGTAACTCCACACTGAAGAAAGTGCGATGACTTTTTCAGGGCTAAACTTTAAAAGATAAAGGAAACTGAATTGGCACAGAATTAATATATCACCGGAATATTAAAATATGATGCGGGTAAACACCACGATTTGGATGAATCAACAAGTGATTAGATATATAAAGCTTCGATTTGTGCTCCCTTTATCTTTCTTTGAAAGATGTAGACTTCACGCAATGGCTGTAATCTACGAGAACTGGTCATGTGAGTTTAATGTTAGCTCTCGTCCAGGCTGCTCCGAGGGTTTTTCTCCGGGTTCTCCGGTTTTCTTCCCTCCGAAAAAACCAACATTCCCAATTGCGATTCGACCTGGAAACAGTGGACAGGACGAAGCCACCTCCCGGAATGTCTACTGCTAAATTATCACTAATATATAGATATAGCCAAGCCTAAAAGCGGAGCTCCCAAGTTCGTAATATTAATGATAACATAAAAGATATGCATTTGCCAAGACTCGCCTGAGACACCCCTCCCTTTGTTTTGATAGTCTCCCCTACCCTGCCCGTGCAATCTGAAGTCACGTACGTACGTGCGTACGCTCAGTCAGTCACGTGACAACCAAACGAAAGGAGGTTGACCATCTTCCATGGGTATGGGGCTCTTCGCGCGCGTGGGAGCCCCGCTTTTAATGCCGTTTCTTTACTTTATTACACTTATCTTCTTGCATGTTTTTAAGTCTCAGCTTTCTTTTCAGGCTTCCTCACGATATCATCTTGCAAATGCCATTTCTTTCCGTCATCACTTTCAGTATCAACCTCGTTCCCAGGGCCTTTCCCTTAGTTGGGGAGTGACTAAGGGAAAGGCCCTGGGAATGAGGTTGTTTCAGTCTCAGCGGTTCAGCGAAACTCTTAGTTTTAGAGTGACATTTACAGTCTACTGACAAGTGTTTTTGAAAACGTAGGTTTGGAATTTTGCAAACTTGCAACACTACCATGGTGTAGTTTGTAAACATATTTCCTTTAGCCTCCAGGATTAGAGCGATTTCCTGTTATTTTTCCTTTTAGCCTTTGGACCTTGCCCATTGGAAGAAGAACATTTCATGTTCGTGAAAAAAAATTGATAAAACGCCGCAAACAGAAATTGCAGATTACCATGTTTTTTAGTTCGATTTATGTTACTCTATCGAATCTGCCCCCTGTACGTCCTTTGATCACCTATCCTAAATTTGTTGGGAAGAGGAATATCCAGAAATGACGGGTGGGGGGGGTGGGGGTGATCGCATATGGGGAAGGCTAAGTTCAAAATAGGCCATGTAACAGAGAATTACGCAAGTAAATTTGTTCGCGGTGGGTAGTCCAAGGAAAACCCATGACTCAACTTGTGATACATTTTTCCTCTGGCTGTGAGAATCGTGATCGAGCGATATAAATTTGTTTGTAAACCAATCGGTGAAAAAAATTTTTGGCGCTACGTTTTGTTCCTTCTCCCTCTTATCATTTCTGAGGTTTAAATGGTGAACAGCAGTAAAACTAAGCCGACAGAACTTGTGTAAGTATTATTATTATTTTTTATTTTTAGGTAAACGCCCGCCGAGAGCGATGCGCATAGTGACTTCCCTCTCTCTCACTCCGTCGCAGCCGTCTACGATTGCCTAAAACAAACGACGAAAAAAGGACGCTTGTTTAGCGGCTACAACAGAAAAGTGATGAGGTTCAACTGTGTAATTTGTCCACAGTTACCTTTTAAAAAAAAAAAAATATATATATATATATATTTTAACGAGGTTATTTGCAATGTCTACCGTCTATCAAAAAATATGATCATGATGTGCTTCAAAATCCGGTGTCAGATTTGGCAACATAAATGTGCGTGACATGCTAAGATGGTCACGTCACTGCGTGATATCACATACACTTACACAACATGCGATTGTTCTCAAGTTCATCGGCGGAGGCTGGAGACGCACAGACATTCTCAAGGTCAACATCTTTGAGCGTGGATTGAGAAAAAAAAAATTGGTTTTGAGGACGTTCATCTCTATTGGTGGATGTTTATACCGAAGATAAACAACGTTTGAGGCTTTCCAAATACCTCAGTGCCGTCAGTAGACTTTCAGCCCTACATTTGGGGTCAATATGTTGTGAATCCAAAATTTTTTATTTGTTTCCGGTCGGAATCACAGTTCATCGCCGGTACTAATCTCTCCTAATGCAGGCCAAGGCGAGAACGTAGTTTCAAAAGATGCTCACTTGTAAACATCGTATTTTTCATGGGTGTGATTTGTTCTTGTAGCGACGACAGAAATTGTGGGACAGAAGGAACTCTTGTGATTAACAACGGATCCATTACATTCCAACATTCAGGGTAGGTGCAAAAAAAAAACAGGAAATCTTGTTTCTCGGTATATGATGACATTCCTATGCACGTTAGAAACCAAATTTACCATACTACCTTCTTATTGAAAATCCCATTTGGTGCCAATAGGAGCCTAGGATGTAAGCAGTACAATACAATTTGGAGAGGTCAGCATTCATTTGGAACTTCATAATTATCCATGCTTATTCATGCGAGGCTCTTGAAAACATTTAAATAAGATCTGTGAGACATGACTGTCAGCGATTCTTCAGTGGAGAAGGAGTCCCTTACTTCTCTCCCACCCCCACCCCCCACCTCCCACCCCACGGGATAATATTCTGTGCAGTTCCTACATTTGGCCAGCGGCATCCAAATTACGCAATATGGGGTGATGCTTTGTCGCAACTTGTGTGATACTCCACTTCTAGAGTGCAAAGGTCCTTGGTAAAGTTCACATAGAATCTAAGACGATAAAATAAAAAAAATTCGTTTCATCTTCATTTTCCCAAAGATCGCCTGTTTTCCGGGTCCAGGTAGCAGTTCCATCGTGTCACGTGACCATGGCTCGCCCCGCTATGAACGAAGAATTTGCTATTGTTGATCTCCCTGCAGAATATGTGAGTATGCCTGACGGACAAGTTTGCCTGGACCATTTCAGAGGATGGCTCCTAAAGTGGACGAATTACATCAAAGGATATCAAAAACGATGGTTTGTCCTTTCAAACGGCCTTCTTTCTTACTACAGGTATTAAATTTAGACCTAGGTCGATGTGGTTGTGTTTTCAAGATGGCGGACGATCCTTTTCAATGGCATATGTTAAGGTTTGTTTTAACCGAAGTAGAATGTTTTTTTTCTTCCTCAGAAGCCAAGCCGAGATGGCACATACGTGTCGAGGAACAATAAACTTGGCCGGTGCTTTCATCGATTCGGAAGACTCTTGTAGTTTTGTCATTTCTAATGGAGGTACACAGATTTTCTACATGAGAGCCAGTTCTGAGGTTGAACGACAAAGATGGGTGACAGCTCTGGAATTGGCTAAAGCGAAGGCTATCAAAATGCTAGAGTCAGGTTTGCTGTTGTTATTTGCTTCCGTGATAAACAAAATTGATCGCTGAGAGTTTTGTCAGCTGTGATTATTACAACTCAAGTTTCACACTATTTGAATCAAATATCATTATAAATCGTTCTGGCAACTTAAATAAGATCGATAAGTGTGTGAAGCCATTTAAACTGGGCCTTAAGTTTTTCTTTGGTTATTGTTTTTGGGGTTAAATGTACTCTTCAATTGAGCATGCAATCTGCGTTAGTGAGTCACTACCATAGGGGATGTGGTTGTTTTTAATTTAATTTTCATGCTTCGCCTTTAATGTGTGATATTTTGTATTTCGGCGCTGCAAGAAAATATCACAAAACAGCTGATTTAGGGATTTTATTTCCGTTGACGCGGTTATCGCATACGTGTACCTGTACAATAGTGACATCACCTGGTATAAACACATGTACTTGTTTATTCGTAATTGGTAAGAGAAAGAGCAAAAAATGTGTCATAATTTATTACCTTCAATTACAAAGGGAGTGTTGTCCAGAACAGAGAGCCCTTCTAGGCATGCATTATAATTCCTTCGATCCAAGTCATGTACCAAAATAATTTGAAATTGAAATGCATCTTTATCTGATATTTATCATGCCAAATGTCTCTAGCACCGAAGTCCAAGTTGTCTAAAGTAATGGTATACTAAACAATTATTGGATGAGGTTTTCGTGATATCAGCGTCAGCCTTTGGCTTTGGCTGATAACACTTACCTCGACCTTGACTATTCCAGATATCACAATTATTCACTAATCTGTAGGTACAGATTAGTGAATAATCTGTAGGTTGTGCTGTTTCCCAGAATTAACTGTGGGCGTTTAGCCAATGAGAAGACAGATGATGACTACAATGTATAATAATTTAGGTAATTTGTGATGGTTTTCATAGCCACTAGAAGCTTCTGTTAAAATTTTATATGATCAGTGATGGCCATTTGAGTGAGCAAGTAGCAAATTTGCTTAGGAAATATATAAAGAATAGTACAGAGAATATGCATAGTGATCTCAGGTTTAATATTGGCCTGCTGTGCCCTGGCCCTAAATCTTGGAACTTCTCTGGGCTCTAGTACTTTTGCATTTCCCTTATTGATATCTAGCCACTGTTGATCAGGTTGCTTATCATACTCACTTTTAAGAAGCCCTTCTCCCCCCTTCTCTGCCCTCCCTAAAGCTGACTATTGAAAATTGTTTGTTTGTTTTCACTGAGGCACTCAGTGCGATGAAATCTCAAGGTGCCTTCCCACAGGGTTGTCATGGTTTCCTTGGAGCTCATGTGCAGCTCGTGCAGACTTTCCAGGCACCATCCCAACATTATCTTAATGGCAATACCTTGAGGTTTTCTTCACGCGCATTTTATTTTGTAATGCATGAGGAATGGGGATATTCTTTTGCAACTGTTAACTGCAAATTAATATTCTCTTTTTCTTTTGTTTGAATATTTGATCTACTCCTTGAAAGCTGTAGTACAATTCCTGAGTATACATGTTTCAAATTGAAGTAACTATTATATCTATTTAATTATCATGACCTGTATAAACAATCCCATAGAAAACCATGGTGGAAGATGGCGTGCACAGGACCGAATGGGTTGACATGAGCCACTTTGGAAAATGCTTTATTTGATAAAATACTGAGATTTACACTGTAAAGTACTCTTGTTTGTGTCTCTGATCAAATGAACAATGTATTTTCATTGTTGTTGGTTTCCAAACTTTGAAATGGGTTAGTCAAGCCATCTCTGGCCGTTCTATCTCAGTTCAAGTCACTCGACATTCTGAAATAGGCAACATGGGGCTCGAATTTCACGATCCACCTCAACCAAGAGGTCGCCGTTTCGTCAAGGCTGAAGGTCAGAAAGTGGATTGGAGTAACTTAACTAACATGCCGCTGGTTAACACAACTGAAAAAACATCCACCTCTAAATCAAAGGGTTTTGCTGTCCCAAAATGTTTGTTTA
Source organism: Stylophora pistillata (assembly GCF_964205215.1). Taxonomy (NCBI): domain Eukaryota; kingdom Metazoa; phylum Cnidaria; class Anthozoa; order Scleractinia; family Pocilloporidae; genus Stylophora; species Stylophora pistillata. The sequence goes on from NC_142531.1 coordinate 4,596,261, forward strand.
CGAACATTTGTGGCTCGTCGAAAACAAAAAGTCATCTACGAACACCTGTGGTGCTTGAGGCTGACCTGATATCTCAGGACATTGATGTGTGTATTATCAGCGAAACTCATCTTTCCACCAATATGCTGGACACCGTGGTGAATATCCCAAATTACAATGTGTTCAGGCAGGACAGAGGTTGGGCAGACTTGTACAAAAGGAAAAAAGGGGTGTTGCGATCTATGTGAGAGACAGTCTTAAAGTCTTGGATGTCTATCGGTCCAATTTATATGAGTTTATTGCTTTAACAGTGCTGTTGCTGTCCGATCACATTAAGAAAACCAGCTGTCATTGGTAGCAGTGAGTGGCGGAAGGGCGTGAACATCCTATTGCAGCTTTGGAGGTCATCGTTGATAAATTTGGACAAGAACTCTCTAGTTCGTCTGAATGACTACTTCACCAACCTGTGCTATGATGATACCTACGTTAGACCTATTGATATGGATATCCTGGACAGTTTGAAGCCCTCGAAAATATCTGAGCAGTGTGTTTGGAATACCTTAGTTCATGTAAAGAAAACGGCAACGGGACCAGATGACCTCCCGTACTGGATCTAGAAAGACTGTGCTGAGCTACTCACACCAATCGTCACTCATGTTTGGAATCTGTCGCTGCCTAGTTATACATGACCAGACTCCTGGAAGAGGGCAAAATTAATGTTAATCCTCTCCCCAAAGTGAACATGCCTATAGAGGTTTTGCACAGCAGCCATGTTGGATGGCAGGAACAATAAAAATGTTTTGCATATTAAGAAAGAAATTTTTTTCTCATGGGTAAAATAATCTATTGTTCCTGCCATTCAACATGGCTTCTGTGCAAAACCTCTATGGAGGACTCAGACTAACATGGTATTAATGTTATTCCCGTTATTGCGTGGTTGTTCGAGAAGGTCGTGTATCGTACGCAAGCACAGTCAGTCATTGAGAAGGACCTGAGCCACACCCAATTTGCATATAGACAGGCAGGTAGTTGCACAAATGCCTTGCTTGCTATCCAGCACCAGACATACAAGTATTTAGTGACTATAGTGCAGTGCGAATTTTTACCATGGACTTCAGTAAGGCTTTTGATTTTGAGAACCATGCTATTTTGTCTGCCAAACTGAAACAGCTACCTCTAAATCCATACGTTGTCAATTGGTATCATAGTTTCCTCTATGCAAGACAACAACTTGTTAGTTATAATTTTTTAGGACAGTGGAAATCTGTCAATAGAGGAACCACACAAGTTAGTGTAAGCGGACCGTATCTTTTTAATATATTTTTGAATGATTTGGAGATTTTTTCTTAATGGTTGCCCTCCGCTTTTTAAATATGCCGATGATTCCACTATTTTTTCGTCTGTCGCTAGGAATAGTGACCCCTCTGCCAACTTAGTAGGACAGTTCTTAACATGGTGTAAAGACAATAGAATGGTCTGCAACCCTTGTAAATGTAAAGAGCTGGTTGTTAGAAAGAAAAATCATAATGTACTCTACTATCCAATTAATAATATTCCTCAATGTAATAGCTTCGTTTTACTAGGAGTAACTTTACAGAGTGATGGAAAATTTGATGAGCATGTAAGAACTAAGCTTGTCAAAGCAAACAAGTGTTTACACGTCCTACGAACATTGAGAAACGAACATTACTCTCAGGCAGAGATTGATCATCTTTTTATATCCATTGTTTTGCCTAGTTTTAGCTATGCACTTTCAGTCTATGGGGCATCTAAGTCCGATCTTACGGTTGTACAAAATTTTTTAGACGGATGTCATAAACGCCGTTTTATCTCATTTCCAGTTTTTATCAAGAACCTTTTAAACAAACAAGACCGAAACATTTTGAAGAAACTAAAATCAACGGATTGCCACACCTTGAAAGACATCATTCCTGTCCAGAAGACATATGTACACAATCTTAGGAAAAAAGGCTGTGCACGCCCGAAAATTAATACACAGCACTTTATGAACACCTTTGTAAATAGGTTGATGTTTAAGCTCCATTTATTGTAATGACATACTTTTTAATTCATAATATGTATGTAGATTTTTGTTGTGGTTTTTCCAAATTCACTGTCACATAAGATATGTAGTTTTATCTTATGATGGAATAAAGACTTTATTATTATTATTATTAGTCAGTAATGAAAAATCTCAGTATGCATGAAATAAAAACATCACATCAATGGAAGTGCTTGGACTATTTTTACTTTCTCTTGTTGCAATGCATCCAAAATTTGATTGTTTGCCACGCTCAGGTCTTCGCTTTTTTTTAATGCATATTGTGATTAAAAATCATTTGTGTAGAAACACAGTTCTATTGCATTTTCCAAGAATGTAGATTGAATTGTGGACTTCAACTTCAAATAACACAAGTAAGAAAATGAGCCAGGCTTCTCAATGAATTATGTTTTTTATTCTGACTTGAAGGAAAGAGAAAAGTTTCACTCTAGAATCTCTTTAGTAGTTTTCCAGGGCAGGTCCTTCTATATAATTTTGTTTGCAAGTACATCCTATTTAGGTTGAAACATAATTTTTGAAATTAGTACTTATCAGTTGATAAGTGCACGGTATTTGTGTTGCTCTTTTATGTTACTTTGTTTGACTATGGAAATCTGTCTTTGTCAGATATTTATTATTTCCATCAAATGCAATTTAGAAAAATTCCTTTAATGATATGAGAGACATTTACATGTACTTGTGCATGGAGTATATTATTATTTTTCCGGCTCAAACCGCTAAAAGTAGTGTTGGGGAAATTGTTTTTTTTGTTCTTGTCAATTTAATTTGTTTACCTTGCAAGAAGAGGGGAAAATCTTGCCAATTATTTTAGGAAGATTGAGAGATTCATGGTTTTCTTGACAAAGACAGCTGTTGATGCCTTGCTAATTAGCTCAGGAGGTCATCCATTCTCAGGGTAACAGCTTGTCTCTTAGCAACAGAATCCACTCTAGGTCATCACTGTATCCAATGAAAAACTTGTAATTCACAATGGTGATATGTTGTGTAATGCATTCCTTACAGGTACCAGAACTTTTTAGCTAGAAACCTGTCTTGTATCTGTGGGATTTAAGATAATTTAGTAAAAAAAAATCATAGAAAAATTTATTCGGTAGAAATTGAAAACCTTGGACTCCAAGACAGATCTAATTCAAAACAGGTAAAAATATAAATTAGCATATAGTAAGTGAGTGTTCGTCATTTGCATAATCATTTTCAATAAATTTAGGGCCTGTTCATACTTTGGTTGTTATATTCTTGGCTGGTTTTGTACTTGTGGTTTTGCTGCTGGCAGGATTGTATATAGAAAACAAATGCATTCATGGTGGACTCTCTTTTTAAACACGAGGGCTTCATGGGCTGATTGCTTATTTCACATTGGAAACCTGAGGGCAGAATTCTTGACTTTTTCAAGATGATTGCTCAGTTCTTACGTGTCGAGTTCATGCTACCACTTGAAATGCAACAAGTCAGTTAAAGATATCAATAATAGTGGACTGCAGAGAGGATTTTGGGGACAGTTCTCTTGAACTGAATTTATATTGAAATTAATTTTTATCATCACTGCCTACTGATCTTTGATGCTGTTTGAAGATGAAATTGTCTGGTCAAGGTTTGTGTGTATTTTCTAAGGTTGTTTTCCTCTCTGGTTAAATGAATTATGGATTAGTAACTCCTAAATTTATTGTTATGGTTGTCTGTTTTTTTTTTGGTAGCCATTTTGTAGTGGTTCATCTTTATTTATTGTGTTCATTGGGTTTAAGCTTACAGGTACCTGCATTAGAAATGGATTTACACCTCTTAAAACTTTCTCAGTGCTTTCAACCAAAGGTTATATTTCAAGTGTTTTCTTGACAAGGTCCCATTTCAGCTTGGAATCAATACATATTTTTGCAACATTTTTCTTTTCTGGTTTTAAGCCTATCTCCTTGTGGTATCTTTATCATGTTGTTAGAAATTGTGGCAACATGCAAATATATGTAAATTTTCATGTCATGCATTTTGATTAAATAGGATCACTGCCAGTTGTTATTTGCAGATTTTCGGGTATCAAATTATGGTGCAACAATCATCAGTTGATGTTGCATGTATTTCCCTTTATTAGCCTTAAAAATTATCCAATTTCTTGCATGAAAATGTAATTCATTGCATGAACAGTTCCAAGTTGAGTAGAAAACAATGTCCTCAAAGTGTTGTCATTTCTTGTGATGTTTTTGTGGAGATTTGCAAGGCAAAAGTCACGGAAGAATAGCTTTTTGGTTTACAATGATGGAGAATCAATCAAATCAGGATCTACTGGATCAAGGCAAAAGCTTTGCACAAGTTGTCCTTGGTCTTGTAAATGTGGTATAGGTAAATAAAGGTACTTCTTTGAACAAGTTAGGTTTAACAATATTTGTTTAACTCTGTCAAATTGAAATTGTTTTCCATTGTAGAAACATTTAGTTTTTAGACTTCCAAATGGTTTTGCAGATTCTGAAATTCTCCTTGGTAATATATTAAATATCATATACATGTATATTTGTGAATTTTGTATTATATTTTCTCAAGTGCATTTTACACAACTGCATTTTACAAATGGTTGTCTTTTGTAGTCAGCACAACAGATAGCACAAAAATATTTTTGCATAATCCCATCCTTTCACCCAACACTAGTTTAATTCTGGCTTCCATTTACTAAACAACTGCGATATTTCCTTTTTCATTATTTTCTGTTTTCCAAAATGGTTTTTTGATTGATTAATTCAGTTGTTGCTTTGCCAGTTGCTTATTAAGGTACATTGATTTGGTACAGTTATTTTATTTTATGGGACCATTATTTCAGTTGGTAAATATTTCTCTACTGACGGTTTTCTCCATTTTGAGCATTTTTAATTTAAAATATCAAACTTTACCTTGGGAATTTGATTGGAGATCATTTTTATGATAAAGTGCTTCTTGAAGGCAGCTGAACACAATTCAAGTAATGTTATTATTTATTATGCCAGTAACTGCTTTCTCAAAATTATGCTTTTCCAAGGGTTTCAGGCAAAGGCAGATTTGCATTACCCTGGAGTTAACATTATTTGACTTTTTCACCTTCAAGCACTTTGGACTTCTACATAACATGAAAATTTTGCAGGAGTTTGTTTTGGGATAGGCAATGTTTTTGTTATGCAGCAACAAGTTTTTGTAGTGAAAGGTAACATTTATTTGTTGGGAATGAGGTTTAACTGTGTTCAGTTCAAGCTGAAGAACATTAATTTGGAAATAAGAAGCTTATTTCCTATTTTCAAGCAAGTCTAACACACTTAATACAGAATGATGGATTGAAAAGCAGCCTTTCTCATTTTAATGAAGCTAGCAAATTCTTCCAGCATTTTATCTTGTGAGATTTATTTCAATTAAAATATATATCTGGGGATAAAGATACCTCTGTAAGATTATCTTTGTTAGGAGCACATTGTGCATGTATTTTGGATCTTATTGTTTGTGAAAATAATGTTGAAGGTAAATTTTAAAGACAATACTTAGCAGGAGATTTTTTCTGATGTTATTTAGGGGATTAGTAGATTTGTAACGTTAGTTTTAATAGTATTTTGATTACATACATACATACACATACATACATATGTTTATTCAAAGCATTTGAAAACAAAGATAAATGTGCAAAGAATGCTTTAAAAAGGGAGTTTAGAAGGTTGGCCCTATGTAAAAAACTCCTAAAAGAAAAATCTTAAAAATATTCTAATATTAAGATTCTAGTACTACGAAATATTTAAAAATGAACCTAAAGAATGCTTAAAACATTGCGGTGGTAATCTTGTAATAACAGTTTTAAATAGCCTTTAATCAGTATTTAATTTGTGATTTTACCCGCTGTGATATTAGCGTTGTTAGTTGTTAGGTTTTTATTAGGTGTTAGGTGGAATACCTGTAAACTAGCTCTTAAGCTTAGCATATTTCCACATTAAATAAAGTATGTATGTATGTATGTTACAACTTTTTTAAGGAAGGATTTTGATTAAGGAATGTTGTAGTGGAAGAAAAGTGTTAGGAAACTAGTTAACATTCTACATATCTGGGAAAAAGTTACTTGGCCCCTTGAAATTTATTTAGAGAATTCTGTGTGGTGCCACAGAATTCAATGATTTTTACTCCCAAATTCTCTGGACTGACTGTCATACTTTGAAATCAATTTTATATCGAGACAACTCTCTAGCTGATAAGCTTGTCAGTTCTCATAACCTGTTTTTCAGATAGCATATTGGTATTGCTAGGAGAAGTTACAATTTAATCACTTTCAATTGATGAGTTAAAGGATTAAGCTGTGATTTTTCAGGCAGCTCTTAAGTAAAGTGTTTTCTTTCTTGTTTTATTCCAGATGAGGAGGAGGATACCAACAGTGAAAAAGCTGAGAACATCAAACCACTGAATGCCAAGCTTGAAGACCTACAGACTTGCAATGATCTTGTAGGCAAGCATGGCTCAGCCTTGCAGCGTTCCATTGTCGAGCTTCAGGAGGTGGAAGATAATCCTTCCTTGTCTGCAAAACTCAAGTTTGTGAATGAAAAAGCTACTCTTTTTCGGATAACAGCAAATGCCATGATAAGTGTGAGTAACAGAGCACAAGTGTTCAAAGGCTAACAGGACTGGAATGAAGCTTGTGAATAGCAAGTTCTCAGACACTGTAAAATGTTTAGGAAGCTAGGCATACAGTTATTTTCTGTGGGAGGAAGCTTTTTCTTTTCATATAGTGTCCCTTTTTGAAAATATTGTGGTGCAAGTTAGTGTTACTGTATTATTGGTGGTAGTGTTTTGGTTTGTTGTGTTCTGAAAGATTTTGCTCTAACTGCTTACTGAAAATGGCGTGACAATCACACAATAATGAACAGGGTAATTACTTTTTTCCCATGTAACATAAAAAAAATTGCATTTTATTTTCTGCCATCACCAAATTCATTATCAAGCTTGACATTTTTTCACTAAGAAACTTTTCTTTTGATTATTTTCTATTTACAAGATTTTATTGAAAGACAGTTTTGAATAGATTTGTTATTTATTAAATTCTTCACTGTCTTTCATCACGGGATGTTAATCAAATTTACACTTCATAGCCTTCAATTCATATTTATTGGAGTCTTATACATGCTGATATAAAAGTCTAAAATGTCTCTGTTTGTGTATCTTAACAGGCATGTGCAGAGTTCCTGGAACTTGCTCAGACACAGGAAAAGAGGTGGCAGAAGAGTTTACAGCTAGAGCGTCAGCGAAGAGTAAATCTTGAAGAGACTGTAGAAGCCTTAGCTAAACAGCACAATATCCTTGAGAGAGCTTGTCGAAAAAATACATCTGGAAAGTTACCTGATTTACCAGAATCTGAACTGGGTCGTGACAGTGACGATGAAGAGGAGTTGGAAGAAGATGAGGAAAATGCTGAATTTTTTGACGCTATAGCAGAACACCCTGAAGGGTTCACATTATCTGTTAGCAAAAGCCGTGAGAGTTTACAAAGCTCTAGTTCAGAGCAGAGTGTTGGTATGGATGGAGAGAATGCCAAACCCCTATTGGCAAGAACTTTGTCAGATACAACTGGACAAGCTACTGCAGAAATAAAACAGGAAGCATCTAAGGACAGTGTAACTGGAACATCTGAAACATCAACTGTTAAGGACACAGAAGGATTAGATCTTTTCAGAGATGGTAGATCCATCAGTACTGGTTCAAATAACAAGGCAGTCATGGCTCCTTTTACTGTTGGAGGCTCCTTTGCTGTCACTGTTAGTATCTGTTTAATTTTTTTTCCCTTAAATAAGTGTTTTTTACTAACTAAGTATACCATCCACTCAGTAAATGCCCAGGCCATAAATCAAAGGATTAAAAATTAAGATCAGTAGCTTAAAGTACCAACAAAGAGGATAGGGTTAGCAAAATATTTGTTTTATCTTCACCTTGTGTCTGATTGGTTTTTAGCAAGTTTACTAGTCATGTAAAAATGTTTCAACTGACTGGGTTAAAGGCATGATTTTATGCCCAATTTCAAGAAAATGCCCATGGAAAGTATGAACGACATTGGCAATAAATGATAAGTAACTTTGGAAAACAAAGACAGCTTTATGGTTTTGTGGTTCATACAATTCACTAGAGCCCTCCAAATTTTCCCACCACATGTAGTAACCAAAAGATAATTATAGGTGAGTTCAAGCCAGAGACAGCTAAGGAAATTATAATGAAAACTACAAGGAGATTTTGTTACAGCTTATGAGAATCCAAGGAAGTTTTCTAGGCTTCCTGTGGCATTCTTGCAGCCCAAGTCATTTTGCATGTTCATCTTGTCTATTTGAAATGTTGGAAACCACAGGAATGGGGGCATCAAGCCAGTGCTTGAGAATAATAGATTGCATTTTATATTAACCAATCAATAATCAATTCACTATATCAGGCACACAATGTAATTCTTGCTTATTTTCTCATTTTGTGCACAAATCATGGAGAATTGATGTTCCTGAAACAGTGTTAGGCATTGTGAGGAGCCATTATCCTATTATCCCCTCCAAAAGTATGTTTTGAGGCAATTAATTTATTGATGTGTTTTCTTTAGCAATCTACTGAAAGGCTTGGGACAAAGCAATTCAGGAAAGAGATTCCAGATAAACCAGACATCAGCATAAACTTGTGGAGCATTCTGAAGAATTGTATAGGAAAAGAGTTATCTAAAATACCCATGCCTGTGAGTAGATGGGACTTTTGCATGTTTGTTTCTGTTCATGTTAATTACTGGTAACAAATTCCTGATATTTATGTAATTTTGTACGATTTCTAAACACTTTTACTCCCATGCTGTGAATAGGGGTTCTTCTCCCTAACTGCCTCACATTTCCCAGTAAATATTCAGAAAATACAAGGTTTTGTCAATGTAACACCACCCAGAAAAGAAGTTCCAAGTCTTTTCTCAACCTGTTTGCTTTTAGTTGTAGCTGCAAACATAAAGACCAAAGCAAGCTCTCACTGTATCATGATGAGAACAGGGCTCCACACTAATGGTAGCCAACTAGCCACAGACTAGTAGAAATTCAGTTTTGGCTTGTGGTTAGTAAACAAACTGAAATGGTTGGAACATCTAAGTTGTCACTAGCCACTTGGATGATAAGTTGAAAAGTTAATGTTGAGCCCTGTGAGAAGGTACTTGGCTGTTCATATAATGGATTTAAACCTGTTTAGATGATAGTGGCACCTGATTCAAGTTGTGGAAGTAACCTGTTGTGTAGGAGGTGAAGTTTGAACTTCAAATTCTTGGCAATGCAGTTTATGTTCTTCCAGATCTCCTTCAACCTACTGAAGAATATGTTTAACCATCATCTTATCCTGTTTCCATCATTTTATCCTGTTTTCATCATTTTGTATCTTCCTTTGCCCATGCTTGCATTCAGTGTTGGCTATTTCCCTCATCAAAAATTCTTGGCAATGCAGTTAATGTTTTCCCAGATTTCCTTCAACGTACTGAAGAATATGTTTAACCATCATCGTATCTTATCTCCATTATTTTGTATCTTCTCCCCTTGCTTGCATTCAGTGTTGGCTAAGATTTTTGTTTGAGTCATTTTTTCAATATTCATTGTAGGTGAACTTCAATGAGCCAATTTCAATGCTTCAGAGGCTCACAGAAGAGCTTGAATACACAGATCTTTTAGACAAGGCTGCAGCATGTGAAACATCCACAGAACAGATGTGCTATGTAGCAGCATTTACAACATCCTCTTATTCCACAACTGCCGCAAGAACTGGAAAGCCATTCAACCCCTTACTTGGTGAAACCTTTGAATTTGATAGAACAGAAGATTTAGGATGGCGATCACTTGCTGAGCAGGTATTTCATATTTGATACATATAGATACAGATGGTAGTTCTACTAACACTAACTTACCATATGCAAGTCAGATAACATACCATGTCAATGGAAACACTAACAAAAAAGTAGAGGATGGATCATTCACCCTTGGAGTGACCAGCACGTAATTTCTCCCGATGGCAACAGCTACAAATCACTCATTAAGATGATGAGAATAATGGAAATGATCACAAACTAAAGAAGTTCTTTATTGTTAAACAAATTCTCCTTGTCAGCAGCTTAGGAAATGTCTAAAGAACAGAATGGAGAATATGTATACTGATGTTAGGGAGTTAAGAGGGAACTGTTCCAATGTCTACAGTATTTGTGATGCAATGTAACTACTGGGGAAAATCACCAAGATAGACATTCCTACAACATTCATGGCATTCTGCTTAAAAGGTGGCAAAAAATGTAAGATCAAGAATTCTTTGTTGAGTTTCATGGAAGTTCATAGATCTTTAAAAGCTTCAATTTATGACTTTTTCGCCAAAAGCTTTCAGCAAAAAGTGTCAGTTGTAACTGAAAGACTTCAATGTTAAAGAAATATGTGGTATTTATTTTAGGTGAGCCACCACCCCCCAGCATCCACCCTTCATGTTGAGCACAAAGAGTGGATCTTCTGGCAGGAATTCACTTGTACAAGTAAATTCCGTGGCAAGTATTTACAAGTCATTCCGCATGGTGTTGCACATCTCAAGTTTAACAAGTCTGGAAATCATTACACATGGAAAAAAGTTACTACTACTGTCCATAATATCATTGTTGGGAAACTGTGGATTGACCAGGTTAGTTGAGAGATCTGGTAATGAGATCTGAATATCAATTCTCCACAATCTGTGGTCTATTTCTCTTAAGTTAAGTTTTGAGAATCTGGTGTTAAATGAAGCAACATCACATAGTTCATTTTGTTCTGCTTTCTCATCACTTTTCTGCAAGAAAAAGTATTGAATTTGCAGGCAGAAGTTCCTATTTGATCACTCCATGGAGGGAAAAAGTTAACTTGTAGTTGTGGGAAGTTAGATAGAAAGTTAATTGAATAAAGATACGATAAATAACTTTAATAGCTAGTCAATTTTTAAGTTATTGTTACACAATGGATTCTTCATCATTATTTGTGTGAATTAAATTCGTTAGATGATATAATGCTCTTTTGGTCCCAATATTTCTAATATGGGAAAAATACCTGGAAATTGAGCTTCACTTTGTTTTGTTTTTTTTGTTTTTTGTTTTTTGTTTTTTGTTTTTTTTCAACTTAAAGTGTTGGATGTGACCTTCCTTTATCAATTACATATTTTAATGTTTTCCTTGTTGTTATTCTTAGTCAGGTGAGATGGACATTGAGAATCATACAACAAAAGATGTTTGCCATCTGAAGTATGATGCTTACAATTATTTTGGAAGAGACACACCTAGAAAGGTAATGGCAGTATTTTTTCCCTGATATTTTATCTGTGGCCCTTTTAGTTGTTGGGGGGGGGGGAGGGGAGGGTGGAGCAGGGAGGTTGTTTTGTGGTAGGTGTGATCATGTGACAGTTGTCACAAGGGTACTGAGGATTTCAATATAACATCCAAGTGTTTGATAGAATTGGCTTTGAGTTGACACTGTCAATTTACATTTAATTAGTGACATACTTGCATTTTGGTAAATTTAAATGTGGCAACCCAAGCAATTTGAGTGTTGGAAAGAAAGACATTGTTTTCTTTTAGGTGACAGGAGTAATTACAGACTCTTCAAAAGTAGTCAGATATGTTATATCAGGAACATGGGACACTAAGCTGGATGGAGCCAAAGTTGTGTACCATAGATCTCCTTCAAATGTGAAGCAGCCAACATCTACTCCACACAAGAGTCAGGCACAGACTCTACCACCAGTCACTTTGTGGAAGAAAAACCCACCACTGTAAGTTTAATTGTTGACAAACTTTGCCCAACAACAACTTAAAAGGATACCCTATGGGAACCTACTAGTGACATCAGATTGAATGCATCCTTATTAGTTCTGTTAACTATTTAATTAATAAATGATAAACACTACAGCATATACTATTGAATCATGGATGCATGCAGGAGGTTGCTAAGCAGGAAACTATTGCCTTGCACTATTCTTAGCTTCTTGAGTGCTTAGCAAACCTCCCAAGTGCATCCATAACTCAAAAGTGTGTGTGCTGTGGTGTTTACCTTTTTTTTTTTTAAACAGAATATTGACACATTGCGCTGAAAGAGTTCTCTTTTATGAAACAAATCATACATAACCAGAAAAAACAAAGGCATGAAAACTGGTCATTGTATATACTCATGTCAACAGTGTACACCCATGGAAATGAATACTGAATTGACCAATGAGAGTGTGCACTATACTTTGGTGATGTTATAATCAAAGATGTCATTTGATATTGATATTTCAAATGAGTTTTCCCAGCTACATGCATGATTTCTGCTGATGTAGGAACTTATATTTCAAAATTAGTTGTTGGTTAAAGACATCTGGATGTTGAATTGGCACTTTGGGTATGAGAAAATGATTTTCGTAGTATTTAATTATTTCCTCAATCATTTTGTTCTCAGGCCTGGTTGCGAGAAAATGTATTACTTCACTGAGTTTGCTCTTGCTCTCAACGATCCTGATGATAGTGTTGCCCCAACTGATTCACGGAGGAGACCAGACCAGCGGCTCATGGAAAACTGTAAATGGGATGAAGCTAATCAGGAGAAGCAGAAATTGGAGGAAATGCAACGACTAAGAAGGCGCAAGCGCGAGGCGGAGGCCTCAGAAGCACAGACAGAGGGAAAAGTTTATGAGGGTTACAAGCCTGTTTGGTTTGAAAATGTTGTAGATGAAGTGACAGATACTGCTGTGCATGTGTACAAAGGTGGCTATTGGGAAGCCAAGGAAAGACATGATTGGAGTCTTTGTCCAGAGATTTATTAATTAACGTCACCCACTCAGCTGTTTTCTAGATTCTAATAGACCACTGTCGTTAATGGCTGCGGGATTAATATTGTTTTGTTTAAATTTAAATTAGCCCTTCTGGCCTTGCTTGAGATAATGTATTCTTTTGAATTTTGCACTGGAGAACGAGGCCAGAAGGGCTAATTTAAATTTAAACAAAATAATATTAATCCGGCAGCCATTTATGAAAGTGGTCTTTGGCAGTAAGCTGGATATGATACAGGGGCGTAGCCAGGATTTTTCAAGGGGGGGGGGGGTCACAGAGGCTACTCACCATTTACACCGCTGCTCTCCCACGTGTATCAGACCCATATTAACTAAATACAAGAGCTGTTGGTGAAAATACTTTACAAAAAAAACAAATTTTAAAAAAGTGGGCTTTTCAACTATGGCTTTTACGGCCAAGATATTGTCATGGTGTTTTTGCTACCTGAATATTGTAGGTTGTTTGCTCTAAAGAAGGCCTGCCAAAGGGGGTCACAGGCACCTCAGGACCCCCCCCCCCCCCCCCCCCGGCTATGCTCTTGTGATATCACTGCTTGTTTCATCACTTTAATATCTGGTCATCTTGGCTGTTTGGAAAGTTGCAAATGGTATATACATGTGGGTCAGACATTCTGTGGGTAAATTTGCTGAAGTGAAGTTGTTGAGTGACATCTCTGTTTTCCAACAAATGAAATAACTAGAGAGTTGATTTTTATAGTGTAAAACTGTAAATGCATTTCAACAGCTAAAAGTAGGCTACAAACAAACAAGAATGAACTTTGTTACTGAAAAGTACATCTAGTTTTATTCCTCAATACCGAAAAGGGGAAAAGTAGACGACATTTTGTTTCTGGAAAGATGCAGACAGATGCAATGCACTTGACTGATGAATAAGATTTGAAGATATTTTAGGATGGTAAAGTTCAATTTAGGTTTGCTGATGTACCAAAGGTTTCCTTACTTTGAAAGTCTTAAAAAAAAAAATTAAATACATTAATCAAAATTATCTTGTATGACAGAGTTTTCACACCGTGATTCATCTGAGAAATTTTATGAAATTCAGTGAGGTGCTATGTGACTGTAGAATTATTTATCAATTTTGCTTTGGACCGTGTTCCCCAGATGGCAGTCCTCGGCTGGATTAGAGATTAAAAAGAATTAATAATAGATTTCACAATTGTTTGTTTGAATTTCTGGTATTAAATTAATATTTAAGATTTAAAAAGTCAGATGTTTTGTTCTTTTGTGGTTTAGCTAAGGCTTATGTTCATTGATTCAGATTTAAACTAGAACTTTGTTTGAAGACACAGAACATTCTTGATCCCAGTGGTATTTAGAACTACTCTTGCATATAAAATTTTATATGGTCAAGCTTGCTAATGAGTTCTCTGAAGTTCAGGTGATAGACATTTGGACTACAAAATCTTAACTGACAGAGGTTAAAATCCTTAGTGGGGGTGGGGACTCAGATGTTGTTGGATCCCTGGTCCTGACAAATGTTCTGCATGTTTCCTGAAGTTAAGTCAGTTATTTTTAAGTGGAGTTGGAAGTCCCTGGTAGGGTTTTTGGGCCAGCAATTGACTCAAGTTACCATAGAGTTAATTATGAGTATCTATTATTTAGAGGCCATTAAATCATCTCCACAGGCAGTGGAACAGGTGAGGCATGGGAGGGGACAATACCCCTTGCTCTTACCCACAAAAAATTTATCCCTCTACCCTTTCACTTCCAGTTCTCAATAGTAATTCTCCTCACCATCTGCCATACGGTTCTTAAGATTTTAATTGGGAGAATTTGGTATTGGACCAACTAAATCTCCTAGTTGATGTTTTGCTTTATTCCTATCACTTGGCTGCTAGATATTTTATTGTAAGGAAAAATTATGTCTTGATCACTTCTGGGAGTTCTGGTTTTTGAGGCGGGGGTGGCATAGCATAGCATAGGATAGGCCTGACTAAGGACTTAAAAAACAACAGCAAACTTCCTGATTTTGCAAACTGGCTTTATTAATACAGAACAGAATTTAAACATCAGGGCCCAGTTGTTCAAAGGGTGGATAACGCAATCCAACGGGATAAATCGCCATCACCTCTTTATATGAATAGAGGAGAGAATTGGGGAAAGGGGGGCAGGATGCATCTCCAAAGAGATTTAGTTGTTTTTAGTCAAAGTGCAAAGATTAAGTTTGTCCTTGTAAGTTTCCTGGAAAGAACACCTGCAAATGCCCCTGTCCTCCATGAGTTGGTCAGACTGCATAAACCAGAAACTTGGTATGCATTGTAGATAGTACTGGGTGAGAGAAGGTACTCATAACTGTGTTTCCAGAGAATATACCCCTTTATTTTGAGTCTTAATGATGACCCTCTGATACTCAGCACCTTATTTATTGGCTTGAAATACGGTGTTTACTCGAATAAGGGTCACCGCACTGATTTAATTTTTCGTGCCTCGAATGCGGGGTTTTTTCCAGGGTGACAACCAGATTCGAGTAAGACGATAACCTCTTTCACTGGGCTTATCAGAGGCAGCCGTCTGATTGATAAACACACTGTTGCATTAAAGCAGCCTGCATGAACATGCCTCGACAGTCCTTTCTTCTTGACCACTGGCTGGAAGCACAAGTGTTGTCAGTTCCCGTATCTGCCTCCCTCTTTCTATTTGTTCAGTGATGGAGTCGACAAGCTCATCAAAACATTCAGTAATGTTGATATTCTTCTCAGTGCTTGTTTCAAAGAAAGGTAGTTGAAGGTGGTCTGCAAGAGTTTTTCCTTCCTCCGCTTGAACTTCTCGCAAATGGGACAAGTGGCATCTATTGCCCACAAGAATTCCTTTTGCATGTGGGTCACAGCATTTTCTCATTTCTTCGTGCCTACAGAAATTTATAATAACATTAAGGTGAAATTGCGTTTGCCATCGGGAAACAAATGTTCAATCCTTAATTAATCACATTTTTCGTGGAGTGTGGGTCAGTCACGCGATTGTTTTGTGCGCGGCTCTCGATGCCAAACAGCAAAGCGAAACAGCTATTCCTCGACTGCAGACAAGATGATTCACCTATTTTCTTTGTTCTCGCCTACGAATCTCTTAGCGATTCGCCTGAATACTCTCCAATCACGATTGGATCAAACGACACCTCAGTCTTTCATAACATCATAAGAAAGCAGTTTTAAATACTTGAATGGTCTCGTGATTATGATCATATCATAGTTAGAAAAGGGTAGTAACCATCTCTGTTACGCCAGAGGATCAAAAGAGAAAGAGGGATTTATTCAAACGCTAGAAGTACGAGAAATTAGACGGACTACTTCCGCTTTTCAACCAGCTTATGGTGTGAAATGTATTTGTTGGTAAATTATCCAGTGGTTGTACCATGAACAAATGTAGTTCAACCTTTAATTTTGTTAAATATACAAGCCCTTCACGATCGTTCAAGCTTTGACCTTTTTGTGTGTTTGAGGACAGAAATTCAATATGCATCATGTCGATCACGCAATAAGAAAAATGTGCACATCGCCGCTGTATTTCGAAACTAAAACTTGTAGCCGACAAAAATTGTACTTACCAGTAACCAATATTGTGGAAAGACTCCCTATTTGTCACATCATAAACCAGAATTACTCCTACAGCGCCACGATAATAACTCGCCACAGCTGTGCGGAATCTTTCTTGTCCAGCTATATCCCAGATTTGGAGTTTGATCCTCTTTCCGTTCCTCTCCAAACTTTTTGCTCGGAAGTCTACACTTATGGTTGAGCTTGGCGCGTGATATTGATGACCAGTGTACCTGCATAGAAGGGACGTCTTTCCAACCTTGTAATCGCCGATGATAATGATTTTGAAGCAGTGATGGACCCAGTCATTAGACGGAGACCTTGCCGAAGATAAAGCCATTACACTCAAATGTTGTAAACAAACGTTTCGAAAGGGTACTGGATACCAATGCTCTCTTGCTCGTCACGCAAGGCATTCCCTGGCTTCGAGGGAGACTAAAAGATAAACTCATAGAACGGAAAGGACTGGAGAAACGGGAATTTTGGAATAATGCTATAGATACTAAAGGGAACGCAGAACGCGAGCTCTAGGGTTAATCATCTTCCTTTCTTTCCTGTTTACCTGTCACTTGTATAATGGGCGTCTGATTACTTATCAGAATTTTCATACAAATCTACAAGAATCCTAAAATTTTTAAAAGCGGAGCTGCAAGCTGATCAACAAATAAAAGAAAATACGAAACGGCAGTGCTTCAACTTTGTTTTCAGAATGGAGTTGGAAAAGATCACCATATCATGAACACTGAAAGACAACCGGTAGACGGGTGGAAGGGAAGGGGGGTCTGTTGGAAAATGAGCGGTGCACTGGCGCCGAGGAGAGCTGAGTTCTAGTTTACATCACGTTAAAGCTTAAATACTTCTTCACGGAACTCGCCCCATAATTTTGTTATAATCAGATCTGTTTACAGTTTTTTTAATCATGAGACTTCCTTTTGGGATAAGTGGCCCTAAAATTCCTCTTAACGTCAATTTCCTCGACGAGTGAATTTGAGAATTACATTTTATCAAAGACCTATGTAATGGAATATCTAGAATAAAAAATTAACTCTGATTTCTGGGTTTGCATTTACGGCTTAGTGCGAAGGGCGGTGTCTATACAAGAGTTTGTTTCATGATAAAGCTTGAATAAGTTTTTCCTTACTTATTGCGTAAAATTCATCATTCGATCTTTCTCTTTTTTTTAATATCTTTTAACGTCATCGCGCTTTCTTGGGCGATTTTTTGGAAGTTATTTTTATATTTCATATGTTACCCTTCAGATACAGCAAAAGTCGTGTAAGATCTGACAAGGAAGCTTAACATTAAATATTCATATCACATCGGGCTGGGCCTTTGAGTAATTTCCATGACAAATCACACACACATCAAAATAATGAATAACTAAACACGCGCTCTCGTTGCAATATATGACGTATTTTGGTCTGATTGGCTGAACCTTCAATTGCATATTCATAGTGTAGGACACAGATCAAAGGCAATAATAATCAGTCACTAAATTTCGTCGTTGCTGCCAGATCTGAATTGCTCCCTTTTTCTCGAAGAACAGTTTCTTCCTGTGAATACCAGATGCCTTCGCTGTGAAGAAACTCTGTACGAACTTGTAGTTCATGGTAAGTACCAAGTTACTTTGCAGTTTACTTTTCGTTAGCTAACAAACACTATCGCGAGGAAATTGTGCCGCAACTCGTACAACGTGAGTTTAGGAGCTCCGAGTTATAATTCAAATCTGTCCACGCCTGTAGCAACTTCTTCAAAACAGCGTGGAGCTCAAGGCTAACAATGACTTATAAAGCCGTAATATAATGTAACCCTTGAAGTTCCTTTCTCTCACCAAGTTCCGAACGCACTAACGCAGGTCTCGTTGGATCAAATACTGTACCAAATTTCGGAATAGACTATAATCAGTCCGAATATATTGAGTACAAAAAATACGTCTATGGCCGATAACGAATTTACATAGAACGCAACCACGGGCATGTTTGTTATAGTTGCTCTTCCAAATGCGCTGAGGAATTTGGAAAACACATTTGAAAAAAAAAAATTCGTGTTTTACTGAGGTGGTTTTCGCACCATAACATAACACCATAAGCTCGCAACGCCCCACCCCTCCCTTACTCAATTTTCGTTAAGGACCTTTTAAAAAAGTATTGCACCAGCCAACCAACTTAACAATTGTTTTGCTCATTTTTATTTGAAGAAAGACCATGGGGAAAAAATGGATAAGAGAGAAAGTGAAAGAGAAGGAAGCGACTACAAAAGGATAAAGTGCAATCAAGAATGTAACGGAAGCTCTACAAAGATAAGATCTCTGAATCTGTTACATTATTCTTAGCTTAGGATAAATGGTGGCTGCCAAAAATTCTAAGTTTGCTAAGGAACTGCGCTTAATGTATTATACACTGGATAAATGGATTGTAAAGAAAGACCCGGAAAGAGTACCATATAGCCCCACACATTAATTATGCATTTTACTTCGTTGTCATTCACGACAAAACTTTAAAAACAAAGTCTGCTAGTCTGAATGCATAATTAATGTATGGGGATTTAAAGTCGAAGGAGAGTGGAAGGAGTTGGTGAGTAGAAATTCTACAGAAGGATTTAGCGACTATGGCAGCCACCAGTAGGTGTGGACTTTTTTAAGTGGCACTGTTTAGCAATTGATATTTTAAGGAAAAATTTGAAGATTTGAAACAAGGATAGATCGTCCCGTTACTGCACTAACCAGGGACAGGAAAATTATTCAATTCTTTCTAAAAAAAAAAAAAAAACATCTCGTTTATCATACGAGCACCATCAGGCCACGAAACGGCATTTTATTGTTGTGGTTTTTTAGACTGTTTTCATGCAGAAAATATCCTTAGATTTGTTTACAGGTGCTTCATTCAAAATGTTGTCGACACAATAGTCAGTGCCGGTTAAAGATATCCACATATTTTCCGTTAATTCCTTGTAATGGAAAAGAGAACATTGGCAACCAAAACTACATTTAAAAAATTGCTTCTCCACTTTTTAATTTTTTTTTTTTTTGGCGTAAAAGAATGACCATTTACTTAATACTGGCTACGAAACATACCGCAATGTGAAAGATACGTTAACCGCTGTACATAACGACAGGATTCATTGACATGCAGAACGCTACGCTGACATTTATTTCGTCAGAGAAGAGAACATATTTTTTGTGGGGGGCGGGGGGACTGCTTCGAATATAAAAAAAGGACATACTAATAGATTACTGGACAAAACATTCTGTTGTGAGATATTTCACATAAGGGTACCAATGTGACCACTAATTTACGACCCATCGTGAAAACAAATACTCCAAAAACATGAAATTTAAACCGAACAAAATAGAACCTCGATATCACAAGATTAAACACAAGCCACTTGACCGCAGTAGGACGTACAGAACCATTGCACCGATCCTACCTATACTATGTATGACGTCACCAAACCAAAATTTAAGAATTTGAGATTTAAATAACTGACGAAAAAAACTTTCAGTAAGATCAAGTGCTCCAATTGCTAAGCCTCTTGGTTAGGAGGGACTGGCAGGAACCCAAACAAAACACTGAGCACAAAGTTGACATTGCTGAACAGTTATGTACGAGCCTGGCTTAAAACAACACATTCACTAACTTAAAACAGACTACTCAAAAAAAAAATGTGGACAGAGATTAGCTAGTACAGACACCTTACAAAAAAATTTATACAAGACATTAACGATTACGAACGCGACATGTAAAAGAACATAAACTAGCCAAATATAGCGGGCAAACATTGCTCCACGAACGCGGGAAATCCAATTGCCAATGTTCTCTTGTCGTATTAGTATTAGGTTAGATAAAACTTAATGTCTGGTTCATGAGACTCCAAGAAATTCAACTGTAAGCGGTTTTGAGTTAAAGTTATACAAACCACAAAACGGATCGTATGTACCCAAAAAGCTGTAAGGATTATCTTTCAAACCAAAGTGTTCACGTCTTCAAACTCGAGCTAAAAAGAAACAACTAAGTTTGCCTTGTAAACCAAAGGTTTTTCTCAGACAGGTCCGTGATTTACAGCAAACTTGAAAGTTACGGAGATCCAATTACGCTTTGTTTAATAAAAATCACAGTTTTTAAAGTGCTTATCAGTTTTCTCCTTGGGGGAAAAAATTCATCGAGAACAAATGAAATAAAAATTTCCAAAACAAAATATCTTGATTGACTATTAGGCTGGAAAGTGTCTTTTCAAGAATTGGACATTTCATGTTCTCATAGATTAAACACCGAGAAAAAATGTTTTGCGATTTTAGTCTTGATTTGGTCTGTATAACGTATGGGAATTTTATCGTCATTTCGTATTGGTATGACATTGCGCGAAAAATATGTTTACGTTGAATATAATCTTTGAACCAGCCATTGGGTTTTATTATTTGTAACGTACAAAGACCTTTTTCTGCCCAGATTAATGTAACACAGGACTTACGGAAAGTTATGGAACTGAAATCTGAATCGCTAAAAAATAAAAGTTGACTAAATCAAAATCTTGCTGCAATAACCTGAAAATATAACAGGAGGCAATGAAATGTTTTGACAATCTGAACCATTGTTACTAAAATAAAAACAGCAATCTTGCCCAAAGAGAAAAATTGCGCTTGAAGATCATTTTGATTTTGTTTAAAGTTCATCTGTTTACTATTTTCGAAATTGTCCTGTGCAAAAAAAGCAAAGATCATGGATGGCTGAAAAAGGTCTTTTTCGTAACAACAAGGCAAACATTTAGAAAATGGAATTAGGAACTGCTTACTACAGCAAACACATTAGCAAGGAACAAGCAGACTAAATTTAGCTTGCCATGTTGCTTATCGTCAGAGAAGTAATGTTTAGACGTCATCTTGTGCAAAAAACTGAAAGGAAGGTAATATTTTGAGAAAATTAAGTTAAATTCAAGAAATTTTAACAAAGGATTGTTTAGCAAATTTTTATTGAAATTTTTGCACAAGGTGATCACGTATATTTTTGGCGGAAAATTTAAGGGAAGCCATTTTGAATTTTTTGTCGAAAATGTTGTCAGGGGAAACGCTGTGCAAATCGATCCAAATTTACCCGCCAAAAGTCTTAGTATATATTTGAACGAGTTTTGATTATTTAATGAAAATTCACTCAACTAATTAAAGAACATTAGAAGACAAAATATGCGTAACATTTTACAATAGAAATAAAGATCACAAACAGTCAACAAGAGTTTGTTGAGTTTTATTCAATGACAATGTAGAAATAAAGATTTATTATCTAAGGAAAATTTTAAAAAAACGACGCATGCGTATTTTAGGCGTCTGTATTTTTTTCTAAGTTTTTTGGCGGGAAAATTGCCACGTTTGAAAAAGGTGTTACTTACAAAGCTTATCATTTAAAAAAACTGGCGCTGCGTATTTTAGGCGCCCGTATTTCTAAGTTTTTTGGCGGGAAAATTTTAAATTTTGATAGTATTCTATTAAGGAAATATTTTTTAAAAAAATACAATCTCACAAAGAAAAATCCATTGTGCAAAGTATTACGGAAAGTCTCTAACAAAGTAATTCTGTCTGCTTAAGAAGAAATTTATCTAGACAACGCAATTAAATGGTTCTTTAAAGGCTGATAGTTTCGAAAGAAACTGTTTGGGGTTGCGTCGGTGGGAGTAACGAAATAATTTGGATATATCAACAAAGTTGAAATGGTAAATTGGCCACCGTAATGATTACAAAAGCTGACGTTTCGAGCGTTAGCCCTTCGTCGGAGCGAAGGGCTAACGCTCGAAACGTCAGCTTTTGTAATCATTTCGGTGGCCAATTTACCATTTCAACTTTGTTGATATATCTAAATGGTTCTTTACCTCGAAAAAGTTGAAAACAATAAACTGTAAAATTTGCCATTCAAAGCAAAAAGAAAAACGAAGGTGCGCAATAAACCCCAGCACTGCTTGCTTTTGAACAAATAGCTGACAAAGTATTTTTACAAATCAAGGTTTTCCGTGTGAAATGATCTTATTCATACAAAATATACTAATTCAAAACAATGATGATTGTGCAAATTCCTTAAATTTGGCTGAACCTTTTACTGAAGTAATGTAGCGTAACAGATAATTCTCATTCTCATCGTGAAGTTGTCCCTAAAAACTGAACATTCGTCAAGATAGTCTCCTTTTTTCAGTTTTTATTTTCAACATTTATCCAAACAACTTTCAAAGTTTTAAATCCTTCATTTTCTCCGCATACTTTCCTGAATTGATCAAGCTGAGGCACGCAATTCACATTACTGATTGTGAGCTTGTGTCTAAAAAAAAAAGTCTGCATGGCCAAACTACGTCTTCAAATGTATGTTTTCATAATTTCTTCGACTCGACAATTGAGAAAAGTAAGAAGCAAGTCTAAATTACCACCTGGAAACTAAAGTTTGATAGAAAATTTTTATTATCGATTGATAGATTGGTTCCAAAGATTTGGTGATTCAAATCGTAGCCTAGAGTTAGTTCAATTGCAAATTTTTGAAAACAAACCGTCCAAATTGCTCTTTTCTTGTCAAAAATCTTTGCTCTGAAAGCTTTCAAAATTAGTTTGAAGCTAAGCCGAAAAACTGCGTTTAAAGTGCACCTTCGCAGCTTAATTTTATTAGGGTTTAAGTTGATCTAGTTTACGATTCTACCTTTGAAATGTGTACGCTTGATTTCAATCCATACACTTATCCACTTTACCGCCGCCTGGTTAGCTCAATTGGGAGAGCGCCGGACTGCTGTGCGGGAGGTCGAGAGTTCAATACCGGCCGGACCAACACTCGGGGTCTTAAAATTAACTGAGAAGAATATGCTTCCTTTCTTTAACATCAAGAAATGGTTAGATATTCTAGTCTTCTCGGATAGGGACGAATAAATGGAGGTCCCGTCTCCTGCAGGGTTGGGGTAGGAGACGTTAATTTCCCACGCACGAGATTACTGTGTGATGGATGTCCTCCCTGGGGTGGGTTGGGTGGGTAGTTACAGGGCCGTTCTGAAAACCACTTCTGTGAGAACGCACCCTGTCTAAAGATTATTATCTATCTATCTATCCATTCCCACTTTAGCTTCAATCCAGTCACGTGTCCGTTTTCCAATTTGATTCCAATAAAGTCACATGTCCATTTTCTACTTTGATTTCAGTCCATTTTCCAGTTTGATTTCAACCACTCACTTCCCGTTGTTTCCGTACAGCCACTTGTGCAATTGCCAGATTTAACTTGAAGTGACAATCGAAGAAACTTTGCATAGAATCCTAGCAGGAAAGGAAATAGAACAGCTTGTTAGATTTACCTTCCAAGACCAGAAATAATATCAAAGCTAGTTTCCATCGTAATGAAAATATAGAAACCTTGATTAACCCCTGAAATATCAACGAATAAAGAGTACATTAAGAAAAGTTTGCAACTTTTGATAATTACGCGTCCAATGTTGATAAACGAATACGTTGGAGCATTAAGAAAACCTGCGTTTGCTTTAAAGATCTTTAATTTAGACAAATCCTGTAAACTCGTAACAACAGTAGAGAACTTTTGCAAAAAAAATAAATGTGAGCAGTGACCTGAGCTATAGGAAGTCCGAAGGAAAAATAAATTGAAACTAAGTTTTTCTTTTTTAAATCGGAACCTTCCCTTGCACAAACAACCTTTCAAAATATGCTGGGCGCTGATGCAGTTTATATCAGAGATGATTCCGGGAGAGTGTACCCCTTATCTCTGTAAGGACATACTCCTTACATAAAGTAGGAACCAAACAAAAGTATAAATTTAAACCATAAAAACATACATAACTTTTTCACCGCGCATGTCTCAAATATGAACCGTTTGGTGAGTGTTCAAATAAACCCTCTCCATGGAAAGCCGAAATACTTGCTCAATTGTCAAAATTTGGTGTCTTCAACTACATAGTTGTATCAATTCTTTAATAGGTTATAAAACATAAATGCGACAACATACCTGACCAAGAAGGAGCCCTGCTACTTTCTTCTCCGCTTCATGTCGTGAAAGCGTTTGCTTTCGTCCCTAAATCCACGTTTAGCACTTTTCTTCCAAACGAAGAGACTCATAGCTTCTCGTAGACTGGTCTCTGCCTGGTTCATATTCAGCAACAGCCAAACGTTCGGCGGGTTTTCAACGAACGACGCCATATTTTCCAACTCTTCGTAAACGTAATGGGAGCAAATGCATACTAAATGAACAAAGAGAGAAAATCATTTGCAATTCTGATAAAATAGGCAACTCTGCGCGAGGTCAATTCCCCATTTCAAAAACGAGTGGGGGAGTGGGTCGAGTTCACCGCGCAAGTTTGTCTGGAATCGTTACTTGGGACACGAATCTTTTGTTTACTATTAGAATAAAGGCTGATAGTTTCTAAAGAAACTGTTTGGGGCTGCGTCGGTGGGGGTAACGAAATAATTTGAATATATCAACAAAGTTGAAATGGTAAATTGGCCACCGTTACGATTATAAAAGCTGACGTTTCGAGCGTTAGCCCTTCGTCGGAGCGAATAGAGGAATTGTGAATATTCACGCGCGGCGAATTTGACCCACTCCCCCACTCGTTTTCGAAATGGGGAATAGCGGACCAATACAGGACGGAGAGAGGAAGGGGGGGAGGGGGTGGGTGGGGCTTTAATTAGAAATCCGACAAAAAAGAAAGAAGAAGAAAGAATTAAACGAATTCATTCGATTTTGTTTCACTTTAAAACTTAAGCTTGAATGAATTCAATTTGATTTTGAGGCATTGGCAAAATAAATGAGATAAATCGGAGGCAGCTGAGTGTCATAAAATGAAAGGGCCAATATGACTGGGTCGATGTGAGCGACCACGAAGTAATTTATTTTAAGAATCGCGACAGTGTATGTTATGCTTGTAATACTTTTATAATTAAACTCGGTTAGGCAATTCTCAGAAACGTGTAGAGGCCTTCTTAAGAGGAGAATTAATAAAACAAAGTTGGGAGTACATACCGCGCACAAGTAGATTTCTGTCAGCTTAAATCGCCAGCTTGTTGTATGATTCCAGTTGCACCTGTAATGTGGCTTCTGTTACAAATAAAGACGAAAACCTTTCACAGTCAACAGTTTCTAAGTCAAGTGAAATGATAATTTTCCAAATAGATAATAAGACTGACTGAGTATTGAACCACAGAATAGAATATTTTTACTCCTCGCCAAAAAGGGACAGAGTTAGAATGACAATGAAGGGCGCGATCCTTCTGAAGTAGCTAAAGAAACCAGGTGTTCATAATCACAAGCTTACTGTTGCGTTTTATGATCCAAGAAAGGAAAATGTCAGAACATCACACTTTCATGTTTGAATTTTATTAATTTTTTGGTCAGGAGAAACTGTATAAAATTGCACATGTAGGCATTTCTACCTTGTGGACAGAATTTAAATACTTTAAAATAATAATGAAGAACTTGCACCTCTCTAAAATTGTCCAAACACGAAAATTAATCTAATAAAACAGCTTTTTTTTGTGATGGAGATTTACATTATGGTTAGAAATGAATATTCCTATCGTTTCCTCCTCTTAATTCTCACTTTTCTTTTTTTCACTTTGAAGTTCCCATAATAGAATTACGTACTTGAAGAGTTTCTCAAATACCTCTACCATCAGAACTGGCAGTGTCAGAAACCCTTACAGCTCCATGTATGCATGACTACTTTCTTTCTCAAAGATATAACCAAAGTTCATCTCACAAGAGAGTTTATAGAGTCCAAGCATGAAGGAATGTTTTTCACACCAATGATATTGCCATTTTAAATTTGATTGCATTGTTGCCTGGCAACATGTCTGGTCCTTAAGACAGCATTGATATCCCCCTTCGCATCATTTAACTGAATGATGCAGTTGTTAACTAAAGCCTGGATTCAAATGAGGTTCCTGCTTGATGCCCAATTCCAATCCATGGCATGATAAAGTTGATGCCTGAATAACCTCTTGTTTTCCACCCACAAATTATTTGTTAGATCACTTTGAACGAGGTGACACACAATCTGCAAACCATGCCACACAATCTGCAAACCATGCCTCACAATCGGTTGTGTCACCTTGAATCTTTACTAACATGTGTTATGACAGAGAAGTCTCAGACTAATAAGGATCATCATTTTTGCCCAGGTTCTCCATCTCATGTTGAAGTTCTTGAAGCAAAAGCTCAGCATGTTGATTGTTTTTTGCTGCCTCCTTATAAAGCTGTCTGGATTTCTCCCAGTTTTTCTCAACACCATATCCAAAGTAGTACATGTTTCCAAGATTGATCTATAACAGAAAACAAAAAACAAACAAATCAGTGCACTTCTTTGTAAAGAAGGAACAACTCAAAAAGTCATTCAACATATTTCTACATTCGTGAAGACATCATGGCTTATGGTTTAGTGCCCTTGGTCGGACAAAATACCAAAACTAAACTAACTAGTATCGGGATCCCTCAGAAGGGCTCTAAACATAAACTAAGCTCAAGACTCTTTAGAATGGTTCTTCAGTTTAATCATAATGATTTCAGCTAGTTTGACTGTTTAATAATAATTTAATAAAAATTTATTTCTTATAGAGCGCTATTTACAATAACAGATCAATAGCGCTTTACAACTAATATCTCTAAATATTAAAATCTCATCTAATTAAAAATAATAATAATAATAATAAAATAATAATAATTACATATTACAGTTAAATTGGCTATATAGGATTCATAATTTAACTACTATTAAAAGGTCTGCCTAAAAAGAAAAGTCTTAATTGAATTCTTAAAAATTTCTACAGATCGAATATTGCATAATTGCAATGGTAGCTCATTCCATAGATGTGGTGCAGCTGCCTTAAATGCACGTTTACCCAGAGTTGCCAGCATTTTGCCTCTAGGTGGCTCTAATAAAATACCTGAGTTAGATCTAAGATTGTACAAGGACTTGCGTTTGATAACTGAAAGATTGCTAATATATGCGGGTGCGAGGCCATGGATGGCTTTAAAAGTTAATAATAGGATCTTAAAGTGTATACGTGCTAGTACTGGTAACCAGTGTAACTCATAGAGTGCTGGAGTAATATGAGAATACTTCCCGATATCCATAATAAGTCTGGCGACAGCATTTTGCACACATTGTAACTTAGCTCTTTGGGAAGGCCATACAATAAAGCATTACAGTAATCTAACCTACTCGTGATGAATGCGTGTACCAGAGTGAGTAAGCTGTCTCTCGATAAATACTTCTTAATGCATCTAATATTATGCAAGTAGAAAAAACCCGCCTTACATACATTAGTAATATCGTGGCGCATATTCAGCTTTGGATCAAGCCAGCTCCCAAGGTTCTTAACTTGGTGGCTAGATTTTATCTCTGAACCACCTACTTTAATATTCATAGTCTGCAATTTGTTGAGTTGCTGGTGTGTTCCAATAATAATAAACTCAGTCTTGTCGTTATTAAGAAGGAGTCTATCATGGATCACCCAGCGCCTGATCTTCTCGATACAACATTCCATTGCACAGATTGCATCTTCCTGGGATGTGTTACTGATAGGTTTGAAACTCAGATAAATCTGTGTGTCATCGGCATAGCAATGCATGTGTGGAAGTTGATCTGTTTTTACCAGTTTGACCAATTCACCTAGTTTATATGTTTTGCCCTCAACTGCAAGTTGCTACTTAACAATACAGTTGTGTGATACTTAACATATTTATGTTCGAGCCTTCATGCTGTACTTCTCCCAGACAGAAAAAAAAAAAAAATTCAACAGATTAAACTGTTTCTAGGTGATCTTTAAACTAAGTGATTATTGATGCATCATCATACCTGAGCAAACACATGTCCTTGCTGAGCAGCAAGATCAAAGTAATAAGCAGCTTTTTTCATGTTGTTCTCAACTCCTTTTCCAGCAAAATAGTTCACTCCAACATTGTACTGGGCTGTTAGGTGACCTAGCGAGCAGACAATTTATACCAAATGTCATCACTCTTTCCTCTCCTTGTGGAGAATAAAGCCTTAGCAGATGAAGTAGAGTACATAGAAGCCCCATCCATAAGGTGAAAAAGCTATGTAAATGCATTCATTAAACAATCATTGATTGACTAACTGACTGACTGACTGACCGACTGACTGACTGACCGACGGATGGATGGATGGATGGATGGATGGATGGATGGATGGATGATCGAATTGTTTATTGATCAGACAGACTTCTGGACTGACTAGTTGAATAACCCACAAACTGGCCCATAAATTGGCTAAAATGATTACTTACTAAATTGATTTACAAATGGCTAACAGATGGATGGGCTGACTTATTGCCTATAGAGATCAACTGGTTGACTGAAAAAACTGACAAACGGACTCAATGACTCCCTGATTCCCTGACTTACTGACTTACTGACTGACTGACCATTGCAAAGGATTCATCAAAGGATTGACAAACAGACTGTGAGGCACCAAACATACCAAAAATAACATGGTTGCATTACACTAAATATGTTTTTGCCACAGCAGTAAACTGTTACCTGCAGTATTAAAGCATAATGACATATGTACCTTGGTCAGCTGCTGCTTTGTAGCACTTGAATGACTTTTGAAAATTCTTTTCTACACCAGTGCCTTGACTGTAAAATGCACCAAGCGACATGAGAGCTGGCACATCACCTAAATGAAAGTGGACCACTTTATAGTTTCAAAATTAGGGAAGCATTTCACATGACGATAACTTTAATATCAAAACACTGAAGATACAACCCAGGTGTCTCTCTCAAACAGATTTACACTTTTCTACAGTAATAACATTACTTGGAAGGGTTTGATCTAAAAAAATCTTTCCTACCCTCCAAGGCTTACTTGCATCTTCCCCTATTTTGGCCTTACTCTATACTCCTCCTTGAATGAGAAACAGGTAAGGCCTTATCACTTTTAACCCTAACATCAGTATGCATATTCTCCATACTTCTCTCTATACATTTCTCAAGGTGCTGACAAGAGAATTTATTGAACAATCATGACTGTCTTTTGTATGCGATCAACTCTATTACTCTTGTGACCTTTATATTTGATTCAAGGATAATCTCTTGTTTAAAGATTTCACATATATCTGTACACCAGTTCATTTTCTTGTAGCTTTTCTTATACCAAATGCCTTTAACATTATAAACCATCCCATAAAATTGTCAATTATAATAATAATAATAATAATAATAATAATAATAATCAACTTTATTTAAAGAGGGTAAAACACATAACAGTATAAAACTGACAAACCAGTGGCCCTCTTAAAATATATTACAAATAATTATTAAAAAAGATTAAAAACTAATTAATTATGGAAAAAGATCAAGAGCTAAAAATCTAAAATTACAAAGTTTATAAAAACTATAAGATAAAATGTTCTAATCGTTTATAACTATTCTTAAAAAAATCTAACATGGCCTTCTTAAAACATTTGATAGTAAGTTTCATTCATATGTCCAGTGGTAAGGTATTCCAGAGGCGTTGATCAGCTTCTCTCCACAACAAGCCCAGTAATTCCTGATGTTCGTCCCTCACTGGCGAAGAAGACCATGACTTTGAATCACTGGGGGGTGGGATGGGTGCAGAGATGACTGATAAGTCCAATCTTCGCACGGAAGTGTCTGACGCAATGCGGGCAGGGGATGCTGGGGACTGGACCAGGTCGAGGGTTTGAATTCCTTTCCTTTCCTTTCTTCTCTGGCGACTCTGATCTTTCTTACGAATGCAGTTGACCTCGAATGCCAGCACTCCCGCTCTCACAAATAAACCATCATAACATCATAACCCATCCCATAAAATTGTCAATTGATCGGCTTCTCTCCACAACAAGCCCAGTAATTCATAATTGGTATAAAAACCGACCTTTCTCAGCAGCTTTTGTAAAGAACTTGGCTGCCTTTGTTAGATCCACCTTTCCTATCTCTCCAGTGGTGTACAAGTTTCCTTTATAGAAAAAAATCAAAGTGATATAAATTTACTCTTGTGTAGAATAAGCTTTAACTACTTTTGCTATCAAAGTCAGTGATCTCGTAAACTTGTTTCTTGTTTCCCAAACTCTTAGGGTAAGGATTTTCAATAAGGCAGATGTGCCATAAGGCAAAACCCAAACATGTAAGTATTCAGAAATTTCTAGAATGCTTAGTCACGCTGACGTGCATGCATGAGACTTCTATGGAACTTTCTAGAACTTTTTTCTTTTTTTTAAGCTTTGTTGTTATAATGTAATACTATTACAACAGTTATGTTGTCAGCTTCTGGAATGTTCCAGAATACTTTGTAAATGTATGGAATTGGTTATGTAGTAGAAGTAGTTACTGTTGTTGAGAATGACTGACTGTGTGGAAATTTATACAAAGAGAGAGAACTGTTGTGGAAGATTGTTAACTTCAAGGAACTTTGGAGAAAACTGTGAGTTCGTGCAGTGGCAAGCTAAGATATAGTTTAAGTAAGTATAGTATGTTAATGAGGATTGTTACAGTATTCTCAAATGGAGTTGCTCCCAAGTTAGAATACTACTCTTAATTTAATAATTAAATGTAGTTGAGTCTATAGGATTGCAGTGTTTTACTGTCAGTTGAACTATACCCTAAAAGTGGCAATAAGTATTTAACAGGCAGCAGTATGTAGCACCAGAGACTCGCTTTCAATGATACCCCTACTTGGGATTGTACACTGGTGGCATGAAGGAGGGAAGGGGGAGAAAAGGAGGGAAGGGGAAGAAAAGGAGGGAAGGGGGAGAAAAGGAGGGAAGGGGAAGAAAAGGAGGGAAGGAGAAGAAAAGGAGGGAAGGGGAAGAAAAGGAGGGAAGGAGAAGAAAAGGAGGGAAGGGGAAGAAAAGGAGGGAAGGAGAAGAAAAGGAGGGAAGGAGAAGAAAAGGAGGGAAGGGGAAGAAAAGGAGGGAAGGGGGAGAAAAGGAGGGAAGGGGAAGAAAAGGAGGGAAGGAGAAGAAAAGGAGGGAAGGGGGAGAGAAGGGGGGAAGGGGAAGAAAAGGAGGGAAGGGGAAGAAAAGGAGGGAAGGAGAAGAAAAGGAGGGAAGGGGAAGAAAAGGAGGGAAGGGGAGAAAAGGAGGGAAGGGGAGAAAAGGAGGGAAGGGGGAGAAAAGGAGGGAAGGGGGAGAAAAGGAGGGAAGGAGAAAAAAGGAGGGAAGGGGGAGAAAAGGAGGGAAGGGGAAGAAAAGGAGGGAAGGGGGAGAAAAGGAGGGAAGGGGAAGAAAAGGAGGGAAGGGGAAGAAAAGGAGGGAAGGGGGAGAAAAGGAGGGAAGGGGGAGAAAACGACAGAAGCTGAAAAGATGGGAAGGGAACTACACTGAAATCTGGTCTATAATTACAAGTAGAAAATACTGAAATACAGAATCCAGCTTAATACCCAATAAGCCCAGAGCTTAATCTAGTTCTGGGAATAATTTAAGTTTTGCTCCAACATGTACCTGTGGTCATTTATGTACATACCAATCATAGTGTTAGCCTCCCTCACACCTTTCTTTGCACTGGCCTGAAAATAAGAAGAGGATTAACACAGCACATGTGTCAAGCTTACTTATTCTCAACTACAGCCAAATATCTTTAAAAAACATTTTTCCAAGCAGAGAACTTCAATCCTTTCCGATCCTAAAAACAGGCAAAATCACATAATTTTCACAGGTAAGCCGAGGGTGCCACTGAATGGAACAAACTGTTAACTAAAGACTTGAGGGTTCAAAATACTTGTTAAGTCTGTAAATAATACAGTTTCATACTATTCTTTGTAAAACTTTCTAAATTTCTAAATTTGAGAACTGACCAGAAAATTTAAAATGGTGAACACAAACTGTCACTCTACACAATCACATTTATCAACAAAACATTAAAATTTTAGAGCAAGAAAATTAAAATAGTACCTCATAAAGCTCAAGGGCCATCTGTAAATCTTTTTTCATTCCAATTCCATTGTGGTAAAAATGTGCCAGAGCAAACTAAAACAAAAGATAAGCAATTTCATGGTTTGTCAGAACTGAGCATCTGTCCTCATGACTCAAAAAAAAAAAAAAAACTGTGCATGGGATGAATACTTCTCCACATGTGTGTGTTGGAAAGGGAGAGGAGCAAAGTAGGAAAGTAGCATTAAGCCATAGAGCAGAATTTTTTCCAGGGTTTATAACATGATAAAGCCACACGGGATGCTTGGATAACATGAGGAAAACTTATAAATCAAAAGCTGAAGGGGAGTGATTTATAAGCTTTTCAAGTTTTCTCCCAAGTGGCTTAATTATGCTATAGAGCCTGCAAAAAATAAGTTATTGCTTTTATGACATAACTAGTTACATGCAGGCTCTAAAGAGTTTCCTTCCTTTTCCTTTTTTCTTTTTCTATGATCTGATTAGGCATTCACTTGGAAACTATGTTCACTATGTTATAAAAGCTAAAAAACCGTCATTAATGGATTCTGGAAACCTCCCTAAGACCTCCTACACTCCATTACTGTACTCAACTTTACCAAGATTTAATTAAGCCATGATCCATAAGAAGCCAGTATATGCAGTAGCACCTGAGCAAATGGATGACCTTGGTCTGCAAGCTCTGAGAAAAGCTTTCCAGCCTCAATGGGATCTCTTTCTACTCCACCCTCTCCTGAGGAAATGCAGATAAAAAATTTAAAGCACAAATAAAACAAACTGAAATGAGGAGAGATCTGGTAGAAGGAAATGAGAAAAAGTCAGATGTGATAAGATAGGATGGGATGGGATAGAATGGAATGAAATAAAAAGAAATGAATGACACAAAATGAAGCATGGGGAAAGAGAGCAATCATTCTATGCTGCCTTATAAGGCCTATCTGAACATCATGCAAAATCATGTCTCGATTTCTTGAAAAAATCCTTCTTGAGCATAGCAAATATACTGTATTAATATTCAGAGGAGTGTCATCATGAACCTGTTTCCAGGAGTTTTGCATAGCTGTACATTCCATCTGGATTTCCAGCCATTGCAGAAAATCTGAACAGTGGAGCGGCCAATTCAACTGCATCCTTTCCAACTGTAAACAAGGTAAATAAGACATTTACCTGTACTATTTGTTTAAACTGAAAGTACAACTGCCTACAAATCGCTTTTAGCCTCTGGGGAATTGGTAGATTGTGACATTAAAATCTCCAATACTCTACACAGATGAAGTACAATGGATTAATATGAGATTCCCAAGCTAAAATTCTATCATGATAGCAAATATTAAAAAGTTAAAAAATTTTTAAGTCACACCTGATTCTTGAGCTTCAAAGATAAGTGTTGCCAGTCTGTAAACATCCTCTGAAGATACTGATGTAGTAAAAGTTAGAATTGCAAGATAATTTAAAATTAAAAAATTCATTCAAAGTCTACACTAAAATGATCTGCTAATTTCCCATAAAAAGAAAACAAGATGACATGCTTGGCCTTGCTCTAGGTATTATTTGTTATCAGTGGCTAGTTCATAGAACATAAAGCATTAACTGTTACTTATTATCTTGATCATACCTTAATAATTAAAAAAAATAAATTCCATGTTCCAGTGCTTATGTTCAAAAGTAGATCATAAAAGACATCAAAATGTGATAAGAGCAAAAAATGGCACATGAGGCACAGCCAAGTGTATCACTGATTTTCTTCCCACATTTTGACACTTTCTGTGATCTTTTACTATATAGATAGCCTGTTTGCAGGCAGGAGTTTGTGTTTTCAAGCATGAGATTCAGGGCAGGGAATATTTGGTTGCCATGTTGGACAAGTGACAAAGTGAGGGCCGGAGAGGGAGAGAGAGACTCCCCTACCCCTTCCTCCCCTACCCCTTTCCTTTGTCACTCCTCCCAAATCTACCACCTGTCCAATATGGCAACTGAGTATTTCCCATACTGGATCTCACACTTGAAAACACAAACTACTGTCTGAAAGCATGCTACTGCATAGACCCACAGCAACATGGAATCTATTTGTTTTACATGATAAAATAGCAAAATGTTGTTGATGGTGAGATCATCTATGCATCTGTCTTCTTATGGCTTACAAGCAAGAACCAATCAAAAAGCGTACATAACTCAGCTTATCACATGATACTCAGATAGATACTCACGGTTCCTATATGTATAGAATATTTTATTATAATATGAATTTTTTAACAATAAACATTAGGTTTAAAAAAAACCTAACAATGAAGAAGACATACATTCAGCTGCTTTTCTTGTGACAGATACAGATAACACTTCCCCTTTCCAATGCTTGATCAAAGCTTCAAGAACTTTCAAATGTGTTGCCAAGGAATTTTGATTAAAGGATTCTTGTAGTTTGTCTTTTATTAGATCTGAAAGGCTTTCAAATGCTGCAAGAGACCAAAGAAGCATTTAGGTAAACCTAAAACCTTTATAATGGAACTTAAAATAGTAATCACCAGCTCTTGAAAACATTAAGGGTTTTAACAGTTTTTATAGGCTTATAGGGATAATCTGATAGGTTAATTTTTTTTCAAATATGTACAAGAATGGAGACAGGAATTCAACAGAAATGCACTCCAATAAAAAGGTACACTAGACAACTGCAGTTATTTTTTTTTATATGCAGTTGATTGGTGGCACTACATGTGTTACAAAGAAACCACCAAAACAGCGATAAAATGACCGTTAACAATGTTGACCGTTACTTTTCATGTTCAGAGTGAATATTTAATGAGGCCTGTCAACAGATCAGTTCATATAGGCGTGTGTGTGTAGATATAGTGATGTGATGATTACATGTGCAAATGTGAGGTGCTAATTGTGCAACGGCAACAAAGTGGCTACGGAAGCAAGGTAAGGAGACTTCACATGTTCTATACTCACTTCAATTTTAATTTTTTTTTTTTTTTTAATTTTTCCTTTTTTAACGGCCCATGCAGTACTCTTAGCCCACCTGTGTTTATAATTATATATGATTGTTTAACTTGGAAGCAAGCACCCAAAACTAGTCTAGATCAAGCTAACTCAAAGTTTTATTGAACCAGTTTTATGAAGAAACCCAATTATTGTCCACTGGACTTGACCCCATCGCATCTGAACTCACCTCCCCCACACCTACTGGGGTATAGGGTAGACTGAGAAGTGGTTAAGCATGGAAATGAGAGGAAATGGCAACTTACCTCCTCTTACAAAACATTTACGTTGTATAACATATAAGGACAGCCGGATTTGTTACTTACTTATTTGTGGATTACCATCTGGGGTGACGGAAGAAGATGTAAAAAATCTCTTCTTCTGCGATCCCAGAAGAGGGGTTTCATGGTCTCCAAATGTATTTTTCAACATGGGTGAAATGCCACTTTCTGTCGCTAGGAAAATTAAACTATATCTGTGGGAGAAGAATACACATTGCATCCGCATTGAAAAATGAATTCCGTCCGCAACTACAGGCCGACAAGCCAGAGGAACTCTAAAACAACGCAGGGCCGCCATCTTTGCGGCCATGTTGGATGTCTCACGAGCCCGCAGTCACACAGAGGAAATCTATGGACTTCTTAGTTTAGGGGATTCCGGTGGGGAGAAATGAGACAGGGTGAATTTCTGAAATGAAGATCAGAGCTTGAATGATAAAGGGTAAATTAAATTGCTCTTTTGTATTTTCTAAACAATTCAAAATAAATTGTTTTACCCTTCATGAGAATTATTTTACGTTTCGCAGAAATCGAAAAAAAAAGCTTCCTTTTTACCCTCCCCTCCCTAACCGAATCAATTTGTTTTGCGTGCGGCTATTTGAAATTTGTTATACGGCTTGGTTATAAAGCACAATGGCGGGTTTACCTTTCCAATTTAATCAGAAGATTTGGCTTCCATGATGAGTTAAACCAGTCTCGAAGACAACTCTTCCTCCCTGGATATTAACTAAGCCAGTATTTTATGGACAAGGGGTTTTGAAGGACTGGCTTCATCCTCCCCTTGACAGTCATCAGTGGCATGGACAACAACAACAATATCCCTCATGGATCGATTTCTTGGGACAACGAAGATTCCTTTAATCCGATAAATCGGCCAAGGGAGACTACAAGACACCCTTCATTGAGAGCTCAGCAGACAACAAGCGGCAATGGCTTGAGATTTTCTCTACGAGGTCCGCATTTTCCTCCACCCCAACAAAGAGTTCATGGTGTTGGAATTTCCAGAAATTCAGAATTAACAAATCGGTTACCCAGTGGTGGAACGCCACAATCAAACTTCCAACAATCGAGCAGTTCAAGTTCACCGCCGTTTGAAAGATACTTTTCATTACGAGCTTCACAAAGCGCATCGCATATACAAATGCACACTCTATTACAAGAATCACAGACTTCAAACAATCAAAACATGAGTACGAGCTTTCAAGGCCAAGCTCTTTCCACAATATACTCGAATCCTATACCAGGCTCAAGTTCTGGTAACCCTGCAGTAACATCAATGGCACAGCAACCCAATTTCTCATCCACAAGTGGTTCTATGGAACATTCTCACAATTTTAATATAGAGGTGTCTCGAGGACTTAATGGTAGGGGGTAAGTGTATGATATGTTGTTGTAGTTACACTAATAATAAAAACTATAAAAAAATTCTCCAACATGATTGACTCTCACCAGCACGATCTGAGCACTAATACGACATTGTACATGTCATGCTTTAAATTGGACAGTATAATAGTACAGTTGACACATCATGCCTGTTTAAGTGGAAAATAAACATGACTGAACTTCAGAATACCCAGCCACTTATTTACATGTCATTAAATAGGAATAGCATCTATTGTGTTATGCCTCATTCTTCAAAGCCTCCCGACACATGTAAATGAGGTGGACGGGTATTCTGAAGTTGCTCCATAAACATCATGTGTGCACCTTGTTGTGCATCTGGCTGAGGTAACTGTTGTTGTTTTTTTTATGAAAAAGTATAACTGATGTCTAGTTTCCTTCTCAAATTTTGTCATAGTTTTGATTAATTGGTAACAGGACTTCATGTTGTCCAATTCTGTCTATAATCTTACTTGTGATTAACAAATTGAACTTGCACTTTTTTGTTGTCCAGTATTGTTGGTCACTCATGTGATTACCGAAGGAGACACCACACAGTCCCATTACCACTATAAACATAGTATAATTGAGTGCCAAACAATTAATAATAATAATAATAATAATAATAATAATAATAATAATAATAATAATATCAATTTCTATAGCACATTTCCATGCAATGTTGTAATGCACTTTACAACACTGTGCGGGGGACTTTTTCCAGACTGCCAGCGGCAGTTTACAATTAATAAAGAAGAAATTTTACAGATGCCCCCTCCCCCCAATTCCTAATAAACAGGCCAGACAACCTCATAGTAATCTCGTGAAGTGGGTTCTTTAACGTCCCCTGCTTAACCAAATTAACTGACAGATGCATTTATACTAAACAATTAATATAAATGACCACTTAGAAATAAAAGTAAATAACACTTTAACACCTTGACCCTAAGACTGATTAGCATGTAATTTCTCTTTACAATGTTACCCCTAAATCAAACATTCAAGTCACAAGAATAAATGAAATAATCACCAGTTAAAAAAGCTCTTGATTGTTGACTCCTTGTCAGCACCTTAAGAAATGTATATAGAAGAGTATAGGGAATATGCATACTGATGTTAGGGCATAAAGGGGTTAACCCTTACTATTTTCTTTATTGTGGCAGGAGAAATGACAACTTTCATGCCCACAAGGCAAAACGGAAAAGTACTTTATCAGCTGGTGATGATGGGTAAGAAATATTTTTAACTGTTATCTATTTATCTTTTTAAGCGGGTACATTCAGCACAATTTTTATATATTCATTTCTTTTGTTGTAGACAAGGGGAACCTTCAAGTAAACGGTATCTGTCAGAAAGAATGGCAGCAAGAATGCACAATTTAAGGATAAGCAGTGACCATAGTTACCCTGTAAATACTGTGCAAAGTGTGACAGCAAATCGAATGGTTGACACTACTAAAAGTCGAATTCACGAAGATGACGATGATGATAGTGATGACAATGAAGTAAAAAATACAGCCGCTACACAAAAGTGAGTTCAAATCTCTCTCTTTTTTTCAATCCCTTTATTCTTAGGATTCCTTAGAATCAAAAACTAAGATCACTAGAACAAAGGAAATGATCACCAACAAAAGAAGCCTTTGTTTTTTTTTTAACAAATTCTCTTTATCAGCACATTAAGAAATGTCCAGGTTTTTCCCTGTATCTTTTTCTCTTTAGAAAAATGCTTTGATCACCTGCATACCCATCACATTTGACTCAATGGTGGCCTCTATAACCATGTAAACTACAAAATACCATGGCTAATCTTTGAAAAGGCTGAATGTTTTTCCAAACTTTACAATATCTTAACAAAGGGGTTCGTCACATTTTTCAGCCATCAAGACAATTTGCCAAGGTTTGTTTTGTCAACACACATGAAGGATGCTATCATCAAACAAGAGTCAATCATTCCTGAAGCTATCTACAATCAGCTGTAAGTTCAATGTCTTTATTTCAGTCACAATGCCACTGATTTGTTTTTAAGCATAATTTTGGAGGAAAACTATCATGAGTCAACTCTTTTTAGGTCACTTCACATATTTATACTATGTACTTAGTGCTTGTCTGACATCAAATCTTTATTTCTTTTCTATTTTAATTCTGTAGAAGTAAGCCTTGTTTGGCAGTTGTTCCATGGAAAAGTCCTGATGATAGGTTGTCTTGTTCGACGGGGAGCAAGCAAGATGACCAGGTGAACAGAGATCGTATGCATAATTCTCCTTTCTGGCTGTCATACATTTCATGATTCTAAATTACTTTGGAGAATTTTGTGTCACATCAAAGAAACACCTTTCACTGAAAGTTTTTCACAATCTGTTTGCTGGATAATATATTGTTATGGTGAGAAGTTTCATTTAAATCACTTCAATGAGTAAAAATTAAACATTCAGTTCAAAGTCTTAGTTCTACAGTGAACAACTTGTTTTTGTTGTTTCTCTTATGGTGTGACAAGAGCTGTCTTGTCAAATGTGAATGCAAAAAGGTATGGTAGATTGACTTGGGTTAGTTATACAATTGTCAATAAAACATCTTCAATCATTGTTTGCAAATCAGTATGTTTCCTAAGCATGTGTTTTGATGCTCTTTGTATGTTAGGACAATAAGGTTGATCTGCCTAATAGCAACAGTAGCAGTGCAAGCAGCAGTCTGATCATGGAAATTATTCCTGAGAGAGACCCGCTTCAAGATAAAGGGTGAGTTTAAAAGGCACTAGTTTTTCTTTTTTGATCAAAATAAATATATAAATAAATAAAAAGAAACAAATGCCCGATTGAAATTTAAGATTTGACAAACCAAAGTTAGAACTAATCTGATAAAAATTGACAGTCAAAAGAACAAGATCAGTTGTGCCACTTTTTGCATTATCCATGAGGTATGATTGAAATATTACTTAATACAAATATTGAACGTGAACTGTTATTTAAAATAATATATATATCTTATTAGAGGTTTCAGTGTGTAGTATCACTGAGTATTTTTAATGAGTTGTGCCGTATTTTGACAAGCCTGTAGGGTGAGTCAAAATACAAACAAGTAAAAATACTTGAATCGCTACTACACAACAAACCGTCTAATAAGAGATTTATTATCCAACACACCAAATTGTTATTTCAGTGCAGGCGAATTTTCGTGGATATTTCTGGAGTACAAATATCACATGATATACCGGATGATATTTGTACTCATCTAACGCGTACTCTATGAAGCACAATTGGATAATAATTCTGATTATTCCTTGCAGGGTCTCTCATGTTGAAATTGTTGGTGAATGCAGTACTTTTAGTTTTGATGATGATGATGATGATATGGACCCATAAATAAAGACTTTATTTAATTTATGTGATCTGGAGATAATTTATTGGCTTGCTTGAAACAGTTTGTGAAAAGCAACAGATTGTGAATTTCAGTTGATTAGTTGTCAAATGAAAATATTTTCCTGGACTATTATATGCTTCTTGTACTTATTTACACTATTGAAACAGCATTAAAATATAATAAAAAAAAGTTATAGTTTACATAGCTCAAGTGATTCTTATTACTAGCTATTTAATTTGGATGATCTAGAAATAAAACAAATCATTAAAGTAACATTGATCCTTGGAATGTAAGTAAAATCTCATGTTTTAAACTCCATGAGTTATCCTTGTGAAGGATTGGGAAATTTTTTGAAAGAAGGAAAAGTTTAAGATATTTCCTGGCTTAGGATCCATTCGGGGAAAACCTGTAACCTCAGACATGGCAATGTTGCCTTCTGTTTGCAGCTCAAGGCAGAATATTTGAGACTTCTGAATTCACCCTACAGTTTTCCCCCTTATGCACCCCTAGCCATGAAATAGCATAAGTATATGTTCCAGTTGTTGACTTTGAGAAAACAAGCCTTGAGGGACAAAACTTTTTCCCCACTAAGGATGCCCAATGATTGGAAGATATTCTTAAGCTAGTCTGTTCTCTGAATCTTCCTCATGATCATTGTAGGGAGCACAAAGAAAGTAAAGAGCTGCCAGTGAAATGAAAAACACCACAAGTTTTGATGAAAAACATTCCTTATCATGCCAATTTACGCTACAGCAAAACGTAGAAGGCCAGATAGTAACTGAACTCTTATTCTTAGAATTGCCTTTGTAGGTCCAGAAAATTAATTCATTTTATTTTCAGTTCAGAGATCAATCAAGATAGAGTTTCAACCTCCGGCAGATAGGTTTGCCCTAAATGAATGTAGCTCAGGGATGTGGTCTAGCAGCGCCCGGTTGAACCTAGCACCTTACTTTTACTCTTGGGCGGCTCAGGAATCTTAGTTTTTGAATAAAAAGCATATGCTGGGTACCCTGGATTTCACAGTTTCAGACCACTGGGCTCCCTTCAATAATTCTTAGAGCACAGCCCTGTATTCAATCAGTAAGGAAAAGGTACTAGTTAGTCACTCGTGGGAATAAGGGTGGTTCTTAAGATATTGGGGTCACTTAATCAACACTTACCAGACATGTTATTAGATATTAACAATGATTCCAACTAAGTTCTACTTTGTCAATCGGTGCTTGAGACCAAACTAACCAAAAGTGAGAAAGAGTTAAAAATAATTTATGGCTTTTTCCCCTGTAATCTAGAGGTTTCAATCACTTTTTCTATGAGCAGCTACCAAGAGTGCAACAGGTCCCTCTGCCTGAAAATCTAAGGGTTCGTAGCGCAAAACCCAAACACAACTGCCTTGTTACAGGCTAAGGAGATGGAGGTAAGAGATCTTATGGGTTATGGTACACTGATGGTAAACCCCTGGTAATGAGACAATGTCCTGTAAGTGACTTCAACGACAGTGGTCACACTTCTTGAGGTTCACAAGCATCCAGGATAACAAAGCTAACCTTTAACATGTGGTAACACGTTTACA
This sequence comes from Stylophora pistillata, assembly GCF_964205215.1. Classification (NCBI taxonomy): domain Eukaryota; kingdom Metazoa; phylum Cnidaria; class Anthozoa; order Scleractinia; family Pocilloporidae; genus Stylophora; species Stylophora pistillata. Next base: position 4,638,084 of record NC_142531.1, read on the forward strand.
TCCAAATTTGCAGTTAAAACTTTTAAATAACCTACAATAAATGACGTTTATAAGTCGATGGCTATAAAATTGTTGTTTGGTGTTACAAATAAAAAGTCTGTAGAGCCTTGCTCTGTCTCTATATAAAGGTAAACTCGGTTTACTGCGGTATGGCGTTGGCTTTCATTTCTCTTAAGCGGCTTGAAATCGGGATTCTCTCAAGTCTCGGGCTTTGAGTCGATCCCAAACTACTTCCAGAAGCAATGGTGCTTTGTGAAGACTGCAATGACTCATAACTAGTAGCGCTTCCTGCCGAACCAGTAGAACCAGTACTCGACTTTGCCGACAGAGTCGGATGACCTTCGCTTCGATAACCCTTGGTAGAAGCAACTTGCTTAAGAACTGTCACTAAAGAAGGCGGTGGAACATTAAGCTTGATCAAATCCAGCAATATCTTGAATACATCAGGATCCAGAGTGACTCCGCTCAAATTACACAATTCGAGAAGCTCTTCGTCCAGGCTTTTGGAGCTCGTCCGAGTCACAGAAACTTTGTAAATATCCGGCGAGGACTGCGATCTTGACATGTCTTTGAAAGCAGTGATGAGCGATGAGCTTCTTTTGTATGTATAATGCGCTTCTGTTCGTGTGATGATTCAATATCGGCTCGAACTCAAAGAAAAAATACCAACCACCTCAAAGTAAAGTAGTACCTTTCACGTAGGAGCCATTTTGAATTTTGAACATGATACTCGTTTCCAGTCTACGCTCAGTCGTTCAGCAGAATGACTTTGATGTATGTGAAAATGTATTGTCCCGACAAGACATGACCATTTGGTCGATATTCGTGCAGGTGATCCGATGATTGAAGGAAACTTTCTACAAAAATGACCGACCATCAACACCTTCAGTAAAAAGAAAACTTTGGGCACTTTTGCAGCTCAAAATGGCGCAATGATTTTAAAGTTCAAAGTTTCAACAACTCCCTTGACTTTTAAAAAGATTCTCGATAAAATTTGATACAAAATATTGATGTGTCATTTCTGAATCCACTACTTGAATATCCAAACAACCACTGTGTACCAAAATCAACCAAAATGACCCTGTAACCATGTAACGTCATAAAGAGGGCTCTCATGCTCGTGGGTGTGAAATACGATATCTAAGTCAAGCTAAAAAAAAATACACTGTCGCGAATAGCAACAGGAAGTAGGAAATAGGAAATAATTAGTGATACACCCGTCTCAATTCAAATGCCTTAATTTGTGTATCGCAAACGAATCTCGCATACAATCAGGTAGGTACCGCTACACAAAACCAAGAGATTTCTTGACAAAACTTAACCTCTTAATATTGTTGTATGACATTAGTGCATATATAGTGATGGGTATACTAGAACTAGATTCTCGTGCGAAATAACTGATATCCCCTTGTCAGTGCTCTTGAAAAAGCACTTCATTTTGGGATTTAAGTTGCGATTAACTTCATGGCTAAAACTTATGAGATCCTCCGGAGTCAGTCAGACGAGTATCTATAAAGATTTCATGATAACAACTCTTTCAACTCGCTTCTTTACAACTGTATAATGTGTTTGCAACAAAGCTGACAAAGTTGTAAGCAAAGAATTTGTACATAATAGAAGATAATATGTTTTCAATTTTTTTGTATAGTCTACTTTGTTTTGATAAACGATTTTTTATCCCCTTGTTCTCTTTTCTGATCTAAGGGTACTCCAATAGTAACCACAAATGGAGCAGTTAATATCGTTTTTGTGATCATTAAAAGTGTTAAATAATTCTCAATGTTGCCATTTTCTTTTGTATCGGGACTAGCCCACTCATTTCAACTAATGAATGACGCAGTTGTTGTTAGCCTCCTTTGCAGACGTTCTTTGTGTGTCGAATTAAAAATATCTCCCCCGACGAACGTCCGTCGGGGGAGATATTTTTAATTCGACACACAAAGAACGTCTGTAAAGGAGGCTATAAAGTTGTTGTGCCAAAGAGAGAAAAACCAACAAAACGTCACGCAATATATAGACAATGATCTTGTGAGATATTAAAGACTAAAATTAGAAAAAAATCATCAACAACAACGATTTTACGAACGGAATTAACTTTATCCTTGGTTACTGATCGAACACTTAGACCTTTGTTAAGAATAGTATAGATCAACAGAAGATAATAAAATTTATGGCTCAAAATTTTGAGAGTGATCGCTTATTGTCAGATAAAGGGTGTCTGTCTATTTTTAATATTATAATGATATGCTAACCTGCCAATTGGCTTAGGGAGAAACAAATTCCTTTGATGGTCCGCGGGTCAGAAATATATTATGATATTGTTTGCTAGCTTTTACACAACTCGGCGCCCTGAGAAACGCATGAACTGTTGATGAATCGGTTTTTAAACTGAGAATTCTGCTCGCAAGGGCGGAATTTTTCCGTTGTTTACAAAAATTTTAGAGTGCCAACACCACTGTTGATCTTGCAATAGTTCTTCTCTGTTGCACTTGTTGATTCTGCCAACAGTTCTGCCTTGTAAACGAAGATAAACCTGATGAAAATGGCGAAGAGCACTATTTTGTACCTTCGAATCGGTGAGGGAAAGAATTTACCACGGAAAGACATGTAAGTTCAAGCGGAAGATTTTCATTGTTAAATAATTTATTTGATAAATAGTTTCACTCACATTAGTAGCTCTTTTGAATGAAACAAATTTTGTGCCGGCCATTGTTAAGTTAGTGCACTCGGAAATGATTTGATTTGATTTTGTCTTAAAAATAGCTCTGGAAAGAGTGATCCATACTGCATCGTGAAAGTTGACAACGAGCCTGTTGCGAGGTAGGTGAATATCTTTGAGCTTTTTCTGTTGCTAATTGACTTACGCTGTATTAACAACGAATGTCAAGTCTTTTGATGAAAGCAAATCATTGTTAAAAGGATGTTATAATCTGTGAAAATCACAGGTAACTTAAATAGGAAATGTATAGGGTTAAGTTTTAGCTGCTTAGTTGCTACATGCTAAATGGGGTTTTCCGCTTTCGCTGTTTAAATATCTGACGGGAATAAACAAGAAAACGCAGAGCCCAAAATTCAACAAAGTAAACAGTAGTTGAATAACACCATGACAGCTGTTTTTATCCCTAGGCAAATCTTTGAATAAAATTTACTTCCTTGTAAAACTGCGCGCAGTTGAAATCAGGCATCTAATGGACGCGGCTACGTTACAAAAAGCTTTTCGGCGATTCGATAACATTTTTTTCGCTTTCGATCGAAAAACAGGCGGCATGAATGATCTATTCATGCGGGGTATAGCGACTAAACCCCATCTTTTTTAAGAAAATCTACATACTAACTTAAATGTAAACAAAGCTAGGTATATTAAACAAAAATAAAAGACGTAAGGTCATCGTTTCACGTTTTTATCCTTTCTATATGTATCGGAGATCATGGCAGAAAAAATCATACCTTAATTAGAAATATATTGCTCGGCGATCGTCTTTCTAATTGCCTCTTGGGAGGTGAAAACAAGCAATTTAAAGGTGATAATTAAGTGAACTGTTTAAACATTCAGTTGAGGTCAATTAAAGACAACGTTCGGTTCTTATCTAACAAAGCGGAAAATGATTTAATTCCTAAAATTTCAGTATATCTGATGAGACAACAGCGGGCCCTTTGCCGTTCACAAGGCTATTAAACCTCGTTCGTAACGGATCTGTTACCAGACAAGGATAGACAGGAAAGGAAGTTGAAGCTCGCATTAACAGATATAAATTAATTTCCGTCTGTTTTGCCCGCTCGTTTCCCTTTAAAGTTTGTTAAGCACATTTATACATTTTCTCGGAACTTATGCAACATTGACATTAACAACTGAGTCATTTGGCTTGTGTTTCAATTTTTTCTTGTGGAATATTTTATCATTAAATTGTAACACTATTTTCTCTCTTCTAGAACTGCCACAGTTTGGAGAGATTTGGAGCCATTTTGGGGAGAAGAATACACGATGTTTCTACCTGTTGGTTTTACGAACTTGTCTGTTTTTGTTTATGATGAAGACACTATTGGGTAATAAAAGCCGCAGTTTTCTCGTTTGAATACCCTACGACGACAAATCTGACGCTATATGAAGAAGGTGTTTATGTTTCAATAGACCATTTCGTTCGAAGCGATTTTTATTTGAGTATCAAAGTAATACAGAATTGCGTTAGTTTTCTTTGATTTTGAAATGCTCTGTGATTGGTCTAAAAATTTCCTGCCACCTTCTCAACCAATCAGAAGCAGACATTAGCTCACATATCAATCGCGTTTTCCCGCGCTTGAAATGTATCTACTTTGAGTTTTCATTAGTCCTACGTGATATTTTCCTATGTTCTGATTGGTTTTTGGAATAATTAAGGCTCGTATGCTGCCAACACACAATTTTAAATCATCACAAATGTTAAATACTGCAATTCCACTCAGAGATACCCAGTTTTCAGTTAGTGACTTCATGGTATCTCCTTTTTCGCTAGGGTCGATGATCTTATTGGACGAGTGACATTTGACCGAGAGACACTGGCGCAAAGTCCTAAAGGACTGGATAAATGGTTTCCTGTGTCTTTGGCCGATATGCATAACTACTCGGACATTCAAGGGGATATCAGAATCGAAACAACACTGTTCGAAAAGGTAAGCAAAGTCCGCACATTCTCAAGCTGAAAAAAATCCGAATTAACTTGCACGATTATCGAAACCACAAGGTCAAATTTGTACCAAAATGTCCCGAAGGAATTAAGACGACTCAAGGTTTTATGACGAAGACTTAGAAAGGACAACGGAAAGTTAAGTCAACATGCAAGTATTTTTTTCACCACAGCACTGACCTTAGATTTAAAGTCGTTGCGAGAGGACTGAAACGAGTGAAAGGGGAGATCCAGTTCCCCTTCACCTCTGTTTCAAGGTCTCACGTGGCCTTTTTTACTGTACTCCTGGATGGATGGAATTGAAATAAAAATTTTAACGAGATGCTTTTTTTTCTACTTTTCCTTCCAGGGAGATGTTAAGAAGATCAGAGCAAAAGTCGTAGAAGTCAGGTAATTGGACCGCAGATCATGTACCTCATTCAATCCATAAACTGTCCTAGATCTGACTGCAAATTCTCCCTTGTGACTTCCATACATTTCCTTGTAAATTAGGCAGGAGAATTTGGTGTTTTTCTCAACATTAAATCCACCAGCTGTTTGTTTATTCTCGTCACCTTTTTGCTGGATGATGTATTAAAATTGCTGAGAAGTTACATGTTTATCTATCTTCTTTAGGGACCTTCCCGAGACGGGCCGTAGCATTTTAGAGCCCTCTGTAAAGCTCACCCTCGGGGAATCAAGTACAGGCGGTTGTCAGATGCGATTATCGTTACGAGAAACAGTCGTCAAACTTGCAGAGGTAAAAATTTACAGCAGAGTGAACAGTTAGTCATTCTAAGCGTGGTGGCAACTAATGGAATAAAATCCATGGTTTCTAAGGTGAAGGATAAATTTTCCCATCGAAGAACGCGGCTTGTGTTCCACTGGTAGTACCTTGCAAACAGATTGCAACTAAATACCTAACTACGCTGCCAAATATTTAATTGCGGCTTGAGTGGGGCGTGGGGGGGGGGGGGTGAGCACCGGGCACGTCAGATGCACATGCATGGATCTGAAACAGTTTTCAATTATAGGGTCTATAAAATACTACTTGACATCTTAACCGCTTGAAATTGTACGGCACTTTTTTCCTCGCCCCTGGCCTCCTTCTACCCCACCCCCTACTCCAACATCATTATTTTCCCATAATCATAACACCTTCCATAATTTGGACGACTTTTTGAGAAGTACATTACTAGTAAGGCATCGAAAGATCTAAAAGGCTTATTAAAACATTTTCCTGAGGCAGTATTCGTTAAATCTATCAAAGAAAAAACATGTGAAGGTGTAGTCTGATCGTCCGGGTGAGTGTAGTCCTGAGAAGGACTGTTGTCGGTGGTAGTGACTGACGTTTCGACAACCTGTGCGGAAGTCATCATCAGAGTCAAGTGAATGATTGTTGTCAGTAGAATGTTCTTATTCCAGTTCGTGTGAAATGATCGGTTGGTTTTGCCGTGATGTTATTGGCTGTAAGACTCAAGTGACGTAAGTCGAAACAGACCAATCACTGGTCTGTTTCGATCTGTCGGTAAAGTTAGGATGTCATGTTAAGGCATATCTGAAAACATCTCGCGCACCTTACTACCCTTCAATATCCGCGTCGCCCACAAACCCATCACCACACTACGTCAGTTACTAACGAACGTTAGAGACAAAGAGGAATCGAGGAACAGACAGGGAACGATTTATAAGATCAATTGTTCCGACTGCCAAGCCTCCTACATCGGTGAGACTGGCAGAAACCTCACAACAAGACTGACTGAACACAGACAGGCGACGAGGAAAGGTGATGTCAGCAATCACATTGCTGAACACCATCGACTTACCAACCACAACATTGACTGGGACTCTGCGCAATGCCTAACCTACAGCACTCACTATTTTCAACGACTGACTCTGGAAAGCTGGTTTACTAACTTAGAACAGACTCCCCTAAACAGAGGTCAACAACTACCCGCCCCATACAAACGACTCATTCACGACATAAACATCACAAACGACCGAAAAAGAACGACCTAACTTTACCGACAGACCGAAACAGACCAATCACGACCGACTTACGTCACTTGAGTCTTACAGCCAATAACATCACGGCAAAACCAACCGATCATTTCACACGAACTGGAATAAGAACATTCTACTGACAACAATCATTCACTTGACTCTGATAATGACTTCCGCACAGGTTGTCGAAACGTCAGTCTCTACCACCGACAACAGTCCTTCTCAGGACTACACTCACCCGGACGATCAGACTACACCTTCACATGTTACCCCCGGGTTCAAGCCATTTACTGCAAAGAAAAAACACTGCGTCAAAAGTCCATTGATTAGTTACCATGTGCAAGCAAATTTATACGGGAATATCACTTATAGGAACCTGAATTATTGTGGCCCTCACAAGATTATCTCAGGGACATGATAGGATCTTTTCAATCTTTTTTTTTTACGCTCACCAGGGACATGAGAAGATGTGGATTCCTACGAAACAGAAGTGCTTAGAGGTGGACGTGAAAGAACCGCTACAGGAACTGAAGATGATAACTGAGGTGAAGATTGAATCTGATGCACTCTGCTGTTTTGGGCAGGTAATCAATAAAATGTAGGGTTTAAATAGTGATAGAGGTTTTCATGAATAAAATAAACAAGCATTCCTCTCAGAAGTAGTTAAAATGGTTGGTTTCATTTTTAAGCAGTTACAATGGTGGCACGGGTTTCTAAAATCTTTTGAGAACGCAAAAGATTTTCATAAAATGACGCAATCTAACAGGTTTGAAAAATTCAGCGTGCTCGCACTATTCTGAGCCAGTGAAATGCAAAATACGGTGTGTTTTCCTAAGTTGATGGAGTTCCTTACGTCCACCATGATTACATGTTTTAATTATATTGGTTTTGACCAAGTGCTACCCTGAAAACAAGTTACAAGTAGGTTAGTAAGTCTACAATGAATAATACAATGATACAAACTTAACTAAAACGAGATGAATTACTATTGCTATGGGCAACGTTGATCATTTCAAGCAGCATGCCATAGTGCACTCGTAAATAGCCATCCATTCCTTCTGCCACAGCCCAAGGATACACAACTTTAACTTCTTGAGCAATCACTCCACAGTCCTCGCCAGTCAGTCCGAAGGTCCTCTGTGCGTTATCATTCCATTCCCAGCAGACCCCTCTCAAGCCGATATCGTTGAACTCGGAGCAGGACAGAGTTGTTACATTGTCTTTCAGATCTTCGTCACTTAAAAAGTATGCACCTGCAAAGAATCCTGGGATGAAATACTTAGCAGCGTCCTTACCATATTCCCACCAAATGTTTTCTTCTTGTTTTCTCTTCTCTTCCCCCCGTCTTCTTTCTTCCTCCAATCTTCTTTTTTCTTCCTCCAATATTCTTTTTTCTTCCTCCCATCTTCTTTTTTCTTCCTCCCGTTCTCTTCTTTCTTCCTCCTGTTTTCTTTTGTCTTCTTCTTGTTTTCTTCTTTCCTCCTCTTCGAGCTTTCTTTTATCCCTTACTGTACGCTTGAGCTCGTCCTTCGCTTTGTCTGTTTCACTTTTTAGTTCACACACAAGTTTAAATTCGTCTAACGCCTCCATCATCTCGTTTTGTATTTCGATTGAGGTTCGCCGCGTTAAAACCGGCTCAATGTGCTCTTTGTAACTCTTTCTACAAATATCTCTTTCCCAGGTTTCGTATGCATTTCCAAAATATTCCCATGAATTATTGTTCATTCCTTGAACCAACCAATCAGCGAGATCCCTGAGCGCCTCACCGTCGATAGCATTTCCTTCAAAAGTTCTTTTCTCTGGACATTCCTTCATTTTCTCGATCAAAGGTTTGAACGCTTTCCAATCGGAGCTGCTCTCCAACACAAGTTGATCTTTGAATAATTCAGTGGCATTGAAAACAATTGGAATTCGGGTGACTGCGATCGAATACTTCGGAAAGAATTTATAGATCATTTCCAATGCATCTTCCTTCCCTTTATGAGCATTGATTTTAATTATTTTTTCGAAGTCATAATCACCATCTTTAACGTCGAGATTAGTCCGCAACACAATTTGCAGTTTTGGGAAATATTTTAAAATGTTTTTATCTTTGAACACTAGTTCGCTCAAGCGTGCTAGGCGATAAAGAAAATCAATGTCGTTGTTTCCCATAAAATTTTCCGCAAAAACATTTAAACTAGAAGACATCATGGCTGTAAACATACTGAGGCGATCAGTAACAGAGTCGTCACCTAGATCCGTACCTTCCACGTCAAGCAATAGCATGCTTCCTTTTCCGTCGCGATGGTGAATAATGTACCCCCATACTCCTCGGGTGACTGCTTCTACTGAATCACCGGTTTTAAAAACTTCCACAATTGCAGAAGATGTTCTTTTTTCGTCCAAATTATGGGCAACTAGGTTGAGGAGCGTTGATTTTCCAACTCGGGCATTTCCAGTGGCGGCGATAACTTGGATCGGTCGCTTCATCTGTGATATCTCTTTCAAAGCATCAGGGTTCAGCTCAAAAGCGTTCGGCGAAGTTTTGTTGTTCACTGAGTTTAGTAGGATCTTGGCTTTCCCAGCTTCGGCTCCGTTAACGAAGCCCGAATAAGAGATAAGCGTTCCTGAGGCGATAAGTAATAGATAGATCATGGCCGCTTTGTACGCTGTTCAAAGCACGTGGTTTCATAACTGAAGGGAAAACACCTTTTACATATTCATGAAACACTTGCGGTTTTAAAAGTTTCTTATTTTGCATTTTACCACTGCACTTTGACACTGGGTGTTCCTAATTTCTATGTTCCCTACAGTTTGCATTATAAGGGTTAAATATTATCTCGTGTTAAGAATGCAAAAGTCTGCTTCCCTTTATCTTTTTTATTATAAGTCTTTGCCGTTTCCAGCCAAACGTTACAAAATACAATCATATTCAAAGATACATCATATGCAGTTTCAGTTCAGTTTAAAATCCTCAATTTACTGAACGTAGTGAATCCAAATCTTCTGAAGAAATGATAAATAAGTGTTTTTCCTGCGTAAATGAGGAGAACAAAGCTTGTCCATCCAAAAATTGTCCTAGAACTAGTTAAGCCAGCCAAAGTTATTTAGGTTCTTCGTAACTAACCGTCAATCAACCTGTTATGCATCAGCGAGAAAAATATTCGGTATGCAATTTTTTGTAAGCAGTAATAGATCTGGCCTCTGGTATCGAACAAGGCAGCGCCTACCACATGATATTGTCGCGAAGAATCGCACCTCTAATCCGGAGAACTACACAACCAAAGTTCTCTCAAAGTACGCTTGTAGAAACATTTTTTTAGTGCGATTAATCAACCAGTTTACTCAAATAGCGTTCGTGAAAACCATATTGTAAATGCATGAGCAGCATCCCCGTATCTTCTAATCATATTAGTTCTCTTACTGGGTTAAAATGTGGCGCGAGAATTCGTTAAATAACATCCCTACAATGAAACGTATTGTGAAAAGCTTTATTTCGAAAAGATAAAGTCGAGATCGGATAATTGATTAGGTTACTTCATGACGAACAAAGTTAATCACAATATCGTGTTTTTCAGTCCCAGTATGCATCTCACTGAGTTCAAATGTGGTGTTAATATGTGAGTTCGAAAGATAACACGCTACTCGTATAATTTCCTTCGTTCATGGCCGAGGAATTTAGGTCCCTTCCAAGTCACGTGCTTGATCACGCGTACTCATCCTTGCCGTACCGTCACTAAGTGCTTATCAGCAGTTGTTCTTCATAAAAACATAATAAATGGCCGCCAAAAGTGTTACCTGACTGAGCCTTGTTTCATGTGAAATTGTAAATAGGACAACAATGGTAATTATCTTTTTACTTTAGGCTAAGTATACTACAATTTGGCTGCAAGTGTAGATTGTACGGCCCTTCCACAGAAAATAGCAAAAAATTCACATTTCATTGTTTATGCCACAGTGGACAAATAAATCAATGCTGTAAAGATGTAACTATAACCGAAGACTTTCTCATAATACGCGATAAGTTTAGGCAATATCAGTGGTTATATATCATTTTAAGAGACCCTTTCATGGGAGTCTTGGCTTCTGGTCTACATCCACTATTAATAGATGTTTCAATTTCTTGGTTTTGACTTAATGCTACCACTAAAACAAGTTAAGGTCGTGGAGTCTTCAATGACTAATACAACAATAAAAAAATAAATGAAACTAGATGAGTTCCCGTTGCTGTGGACAACTTTGATCATTTCATGTAACATGCCACAGTGCACTCGTAAATAGCCATCCATTCCTTCCACCACAGCCCAAGGATACAGAACTTTAACTTCCTGAGCAATCACTCCACAGTCTTCTCCAGTCAGTCCAAAGGTCCTCTGAGCGTTTTTATTCCATTCCCAGCAGACCCCTCTCAGGTCGATTTCGTTGAACTCGGAGCCGTACAGAGTTGTTACATTGTCTTTCAGATCTTCGTCACTGAAAAAGTATGCACCTGCGAGAAGTGTACCTAAGTACGTAGCAGCGGTCATCAACACACTTCCATCCTCTTGTTTTCTTTCCTCTTTTTCTAGTCTCCATATTTCTTCCACCGATCTTTTTCTCTCTTCTTCCCATTCCCTCTCTTCCAATCTTCTTCTCCTTTCTTCTTGTCTTCTTTTTTTTTTCCTCCTCGCGCTTTCTTTTCTCTTTCAGCGCACTTATCAGTTCTTCCTTCCCCTTTGATATCTCATTTGGTAGACTGCATTCCTGTTCAAATTTATTGAACACTTTATTCATATTGGCTTCCATTTCACTTGAGGTGTGGCACAGTATAGTCTCCCCGCAGCCGTGATGTTTCGGTGAGGCAGCGTTGCGTGACCGAAACATCACGGCTGCGGGGAGACTAGGCACAGTAAGGCAGGTTTGATGTACTTTTCGTATCTTCTTGTACAAATATATCTTTCCATGTCGGCATAAACATTTCCGAAATCTTCCCAAGAATCATCAGGACTGTTCATTGCTTCGACGAGCTTTATAGTGAGGAAACTAAGTTCTTCACCGTCAATCGGAAGGCCTCCAAAAGTACTTTTCACAGGGCAATCCTTCATTTTCTGTAACAACGTTTCGAACGATTTCCAAGAAGAACTTTCTTGCAACTGCTTTATGTCTGTGAATAATTCAGGGGGATTATTCACCGAAGGGATAAGACTCACTGTAATACGACCTCTTGGAAAGTACTTCTCGATCGTTTTCTCTTTTCCCTTGCTCTGACCGTCAGGATGAAAGATTTTTCGACCGACATAATCCTCAAAGCTATCATCGTCAGGGACGTCCAGATTTGTTCGTAAAACAATCCGAAGTTTGGGGAAATTATTTGGAAGATCTTTACCTTCAAAGACGAGCTCGCTCAAGCGCGCTATGCGATAAAGGAAGTCGATGTCTCCGTTTTTCACGACTTGTAAAGCAAAAATATTCAGTCCGGAAGGCAACAGGGCTGTAAACATACTGAGCCGATTAGTTACTCTGTCATTTCCTAGATCGGTACCTTCCACATCGAGCAAAAGTATGCTTGCATTTTTATCGGGATGTTGAATTACGTGCGCCCACACACCACGAGTGACTCGACAGGATCCAACGAGGCACCGGATTTGAAAACCTCTTCAATTGCGTTAGATTTTCCCTCTCGATTGAAGATACGAGTGATTAAATTTAAGAAGGTTGATTTTCCAACTCGAGCATTTCCAACGGCGGCGATAACTTGGATCGGTCGCTTCATCTGTGAGATTTCTTTCAAAACATCATGGTTTAACTCAAAAGCGTTCGACGAAAGTTCGTCATTCACTGATTGCAATAGGATCTTAGCGTTCCCAGCTTCGGTTACGAAACGAAACGTAAACCAGGGAGGAGCGTTCCAAAGGCGATAAGCAGTTAAAAGATCATGGTCGATACCTCAATTTACCTATTCAGTTAGACCCTGAGGGAAAAACACCTTTTAAAAATTTATGAAATACATTCCCAGCATTGAAGGTTGGATCAGATTCATTTTACCAACGCAGTATGATACTGGGTGTTCTTACTGTCTGACCTATATCGTCTTTATTTTAAGATTTAGATGTTATCCCTTGACAACAGGTTATAATCGCTTGCTCTTGTGAAAGGGTGCATTTTTCTTCTTCGTCATTTGTTCAGTCTTGAGCGTTTCAAGCCTTGCAAACCTTGCAAAATACATTCTCAGTCAAAGATGCATCAGAGGCGAATTCAGTTTCGTTTGAAAGCTTCAATTCGCCGAACCTTGTGAACCTAAAGCTTTTGAACAAATTATAAATAAGTATTTTTCTTACGTGAATGAAGAGAACGAAGCTTAGGCATCGAAAGCTTGTCCTTCAAGGTGAAATTTGATAAATAAAACGCCAAACAAATGGCAACCAGTTCAACCTGCCAAAATTAAACTGGTTCTTTTTTTAAAAAAAATGTGGGTATCAAATAACAAGAACAAATTATAGGCTTTTGCATTTAGAACTGTAATAACAAAAATGCTACCCCTCTCTCATAATAATAATAAAAGATTTACACAGTGCCAGTATCCCAATGTTCAATGGCGCTTTACAACACGATATTCACCAATGCCTCAGCCCTTCTAAACCTATTTAATTAGCTACCCCACTTTTATTGAAGGTAGTGTCCAATATTGTCTGTATCATAATAAAATGATAGCTTATTTTTAAGATTTTTTCCTTAAAAAACTTTGATTAAACATCAAGTAATTAGGCCTCTCAGTGATCCAAGCCTGATATAATTTCAAGAAAAAAATTAAGAAACCCTAAAGAACAGCGTCAGACTGATTACTCACTTTGAAGTATTAGTAACATATCAGCTTGAACCGGAAAATCGTAGGTTCGTTTGTGCAGGTGTTAACTGTACTCCGATCAAACTATATTTCTGACCATGACAGCTCAGAAAAGAAAAAGGCAACAAACAACTCGAAGCGCGGGAAAACGCGGGCGACCAACTCATGATTGGTTTCAGTTTTGCATCTGATTGGTTATGAGAGTGGCGCGAGTTTTCAGGACCAATCACGGTGCAAGGTAAAGCTAAAACAAAGCAAGCTCTCTGAAACGCGGAAAAACGCGAATCATCAAGTTACCTCTTTTCCATTGGCGCATATGAAGTCAGTGAAGTTTTTAGACCAATCACAGAGCGGTGTTAGGCAAACCAAATATAATCCCAGATAACTTTCGACAACCATTCAAAGAATTGCCTCAATTTGCTGGAGCACATTTTACAAACGAGGGTCAAAGACGACAAAGTCTTCCGAGGTTTGACTTTAAGTTTGTTTCTTTATCAGGCCACAACTTTCCTGTCGAAGCTCAAGCCGGGACAAACCCGAGACTGTTGGTACAAGCTGTTTCCGATGCCTCAGTCGAAAGAAATTAAGACGTAAGTTACACAAAAGTCATCATACAGATTAGTGCATTTCTGTTTTTGGACAAGGACTAAGAAACATGGTTCTAAGTGCATGAAATCGAAGTTCTCTGATAACCAACTGAACCACGTCATTTCACCCAAAAATTTAACTAGCGAGAGCTTGTGAGAAGTAAGTACAACGCCATTTATCATGGCGAACAGTTTTAATTATTAGTAGCTATCTTAATTATTTGTATTTTGGTTTTTGATACTTCTCTTATTGTATTTTATTGTAGATTACACTTTGCGGCTTTTATTGTAGTTATCTTAGAGTAAGAGATAATTTATTCCCATTGTAAAGTAAGTCGTATTTCAGCCGGCCCGGGGGCTGCAATGATTTTACTTCCTAATAAAGCTATCTATCTAAAGCTATCTATCTATCTAACGCCAAACGAAACAAGCAAAACCTCGAAAGAGAACTTCGTATCCGTTACTTTTTCACTTAAAATCATTACCTCGGGAAATTTACCACTAACTAACCCTCGATTTATATGCAGGAAACAGCTTACCTGTCTTGCCTCCATACAAATCGGCCTTGTGCCCATCGCCTGAGAAGATTTGTTTAAGCCAACCCTTCGATCGCGAAACACACACACGAATCATGTTCATCACTTGCTACCTTAGTATTAATGATTCACTTTTGTGGCATACGACAGAGAGAACCTCGGTAGTATCCGAATGAAGGTTCGGTTGACTCAAGAACGCATCCTACCTCAGAAATGTTACCAGTCTTTAGTGGAGACTCTTGTCAACTCCGCTAAGGACCCGGAGAGTCTGGATCCTACAGCGCTGAGCTTAATAGAACAGCTGACTACCGCTGACCAAGCAATACTGGCTCACCAACTTGTTCGTCTGTTTATTGGCCAAGATCTCGTTATACCATTTCTGGATTATCTGACTCTTCGCGAGATAAGGAGCACAAGTATAAGTAATGGCTTTGTACCTTAATGTCTATGCTGTAAAGAGCTTATTTCAAGCATAGGTTATCAAATAGCTAAAAAGGAGTTCAAATGAGCCTATTTCATCCTCGGCTTTTCTTCAACTTTAAGAATGCTTAACAATCACTCAACATTAGAGATATCCAAAAACCAGTACCTCGCGTAATCCTTCTTCAGGACCAGGAGGAAAGCTGAGGAAGGTAGGGCGAGGGGTCTCAGGGTGCGTTAGCACCACTCTTTTTCTGAATCAACTTTTCATGCCCCCAGGTGCTAATAAGAAGACAGTATAGCACGACTCGGCATCCCCCTGTCGACATCAACTAAATTTGACTTTTGTGCATAGAGGAGATCTTGAAGAAGACCTTAGAGAAGACGTGGGATTCTCCCTCAATGAACTTTTCCCAATCAAGTTTACTTGTTCACCAACAACACAACATTTCATTGTTGTTGTTCTCTTATTCGTAGGCTGTCCAAGGACTCTGTTTAGAGGCAACAGTCTGGCAGCCAAGTGTATGGAACAATTCATGAAGGTAATAATGTTCAACTAAACACGAGGCGACCAACAAGGGAATGTCATCTTGATTTAGCAAGAAATCCAGGTTACGAACATTTGAAAACGTATGGTGCTCAGAAATAAAATAAATATTTTAGATGCGCGGTCTCCACAGAGGTTCACCCACAACTGATTTGCCCCCCGTGGTTGTATGTTAAGTACTTTGCTATCTTCGCTTTTTTTCATTAACTAATAAGGTCCTTGTCCCTTTTGTCAGATTGTAGGTATGCCATACCTTTCGGACACATTGAAACCAGTTCTCGACAAGATATTTGAAGAACGCAAATACTGCGAACTCGACCCATGCAAAGCTGCAGAAAGGAAACATAGCGCCTTCAGGTGAGGTATACGAGTCGGTCATCTGAACCAATCAGCACTAACGAATAAAAGCCTTTGAAAACATAGGCTCCACAAACAAACCAATCAGAAAGAATAGTAAGTACATGTCATTGGCAGACCACGTATTTAAAATGACGAATCTTCCCTTCCACTCCCAAGATCGAGATGTCAATTCTCCACACTGTCTGCAATACAGGTATTACTATTATAGCTTTGAAAATTTGGTGTTTGATTAAACAGCACTTCGTGGTTGACTCGATTCCTCACTTTGCTCAGAATTTTCTTTTGGGAGTTTTTGTTTGGGAATGGGGGGGGGGAGAGGGGGGAAGAAGGAAGATTAAATGGGAAAGGTGGGGGAGGCTCATTACAAACTTGAGGCCCCAGAGGGGGGAGGGGGGAAGTTAGTTTAAGAAGGGACGACGCTTAATGAAGCGCTCATATTTGTTCGCGATAGACCGATAAGGATCGAGGATAGTAAAAGATGCTGACGATTGACAAGGATTGCATATTACAAGCTACCGTTTCTGATAGACGTTGCTTTTTGTAAGACCCCTGTGAAACTTACATAACGCCTTGACAGAGTTTCCTGACCTGTTTGCAGGCGCCTGAGCTTGAGGCCGGCCGACGAGCAAGACAAGAGTCTGTCAGTGTTGACTGGTTACCTAGAGACAGTTATGACGTCAATCCTGAACTCAGTCAAAGAATGTCCAAGCTACATGCGAGCAGCCTTCAGAAATCTCGCTAAGAGAGTCTCGGATCGCTTTGGTGATGTACCTGACTATGAGGTGAATCGCATGAAATACTTTTCTAAGCTTGATTTCCTATTATGTCACCACTAACCCTTTTATAACATAACCAAAGTAAAGCGCGCGCTCTGATTGGTCAATTTAGCGTCCCCCATTTGTCCATGGGTGTACCTGCTGAAGTGAGCAAATGCAAAGACTATTTTTCCGCGCGCGCTTGTTTTTTCTGGTCGCGTAAGATTTGTTAAATAAAAGGCAACTCTTTAGTTGCAATGTATCAATGTTATGTTATAAAACAAATGGTAAACACCACAGCGTACACTATTGAGTTATGGATGCACTTGGGAGGTTTGCTAAGCACTCAAGAAGCTAGAGTCGCTCTCGGCTATCGCCTCGAAAGACTCTTACGCTTCTGTCGTGCTTGGCAACCTCCCAAGTGCATTCATAACTCAATAGTGTACGCTGTGGTGTTTACCATTTGTTCATTGAAAACCTTAACATCAGTATGCATATTCTGCGCACTATTCGAAATGCATTTCCTATGGCTAGGACATGGGGAATTTGTACAACTATCAAGATCTTCTCTGGTTACCGATCATTTCTTTCATTCCCATGACCTCATAGTAAAACTTTAGGAAGGAATTAAATGCGATTTGCTCTAAGAGGTTTCCAGTTCCAAAACTGTCTCCAAGTAAAGACATTGGATGGTATACATTTGTTACTCGATGTATTTGTTATACATTTGTTATATATTTGTTTATTACATTTATTCGAAAATAAAGCGCAAAGTGTGCATATCAAAGTCCGCGAAACTGAAGGTAGTTCAGATAGCGATACGTTGGCACAGTGGAGCCAGGAAACTAAACAGGCATGCCAAGATTTCTGCTCAGTTCTCCGCGGCATATATTGATCGTAGATAATACAATTTCACATGTTAGAAATGACTATGACATTCCCTTTTCAGGACTCTAAGTACACAGCCGTGAGTGGTTTCCTGTTTCTGCGGTTCTACGTGCCAGCAATACTTGGACCTAAGCTCTTCGGTCTGCGGGAAAACCACGCCGAAAAAAATGTGTCACGCACCCTGACCATCCTAGCGAAGGTCAGTATTTAGGAAGAAAAGGGCGATGAGCACCTACAAGAAAGTGCACTCGTTAAACTTAAGAAGGAGTAGGGAGAGGATTCGGTTCCATACATTCGCGATTTTCAGACTTTTCCGAAAAGAATTCTTTCATGATGATCCGATTTCCTTTAGACGATCCCGGACAAAGTGAAAACCGTTGTGCCGTAAAACTGAAGTATATATCTCTGATGTTTTGTTTGTTGCCTCTATTGTCAGACTGTCCAGAAGATTGGCAACATAGAACTCCCTCTTCAGAACGGAAAAGAAGAATGGATGGGACCCCTGTACAAATGGATTGCATTCTACACTGATGAAGTAAAGGACTTCCTGGATCAGCTTGCAGACGTGGAAGATACAGAAGGTAAAAACAAGTTACTGGGCATTCGCCGCATCCTTATATTAGTTAGAAATCAGTCTTGACTCTAAAAATAATACAATGGAAAGATAGCAAATTGTCGAAGGTGGTATTGTAGATGACGGCTTGTGCACACTATGAGCATATTCCATTGGTTACAAAATCTATCCTCCACTAACCTCCAAAGGAAAGGACACCAAATCTATTTAGGCTATCCTGGTTTTTCCTCGATGGAAAAATTGGGAGCTTTTTTTCTTCGCTTGTTTCATTTTCTTTTCCCTTTCTAATAAATAGTTCCAGGTTGTGACCACAGGAGGACTGTGTTTAGTCACTCATTGATCACCAAAGAAGGCTCTCTCAAGAAAAGTCGCTACAGGGACACTAGGCTGCCCAAGCCGTTCAAGTTCAAAAAGCGCCATTGTTGGCTCAGCACGGAGAATTTCCTCTACGCAAAAACTAATGATTCACAGGTAACAAATTATTAAAGCGGGGCGTTCCCGAAGATTTCAAAAGGCCTGTTATGAGATTTATTCCCAAATAACGGCAAACAGTTTCGGAGACACGTTGGCCTCTGAACTGAATCCCTGGCCATGTGGGAATGTTGTGTTGTTAGATAAGACACTTTACTGTCACAGCTCCCCCCTTCCTATCTCTAAGACTCACGCGGGTACCGTCTTATCGTCAGAAAAAACCCGACGACATACTTGGGAGGGAGCGAAATGAGGAAGTGAGGAAGAGAAGGCCACTTGCATTGGACTACAGTAAAAACCCGCACACAAGAACACCCATTTTCGGGGTTCAGGCTGATTGGGTTCTTATATATCGGGTATTTTAGGTGAAATCAGCCTGAAAGTGTTCTGAAGTGTTCTTAATTTTTTACCTTTAAAAAAATGTAAGGGATTTAGTAACTATGATGAAATACATAACTTATAATTGTAATCATAAGACTTTTAATTCCAAATACAGTTGCTGTACATTTACTATCCACAGCAAGTGAAATTACTAGCATTTATACAGAGATCTTAGTGCAATACCACAATAAAGCTACAGACACTGTTTGTTCTATTAAACTGAAAAGGGAAGAGTTTTTATATATAAGAACAATTTTCAATTTTCAGGCTGAATGTGTTCTTATATATATGCTCCTTTTTTACCAAATTTCAGCCTGGGTGTTCTTAATCCACATGTTCTTATATGCGGGTTTTTGTTGTAATCTCCCATCCAGGAGGGGTAGAAATTAAATAATTTGGATATATCAACAAAGTTGAAATGGTAAATTAACCACCGTAATGATTACAAA